>NC_057804.1:111598565-111800909 GCF_018294505.1 Triticum aestivum | reverse complement strand
CTCCGGTGTTTCGCATGAGTGCTAATTCCGGTTAAATGATATTCCTGTGGATGGACTAACCCATTTATTCTTATGAAATAAAAGTTTATTATGATTATTATTTATCTGTCCATAAAAGCCCTTTCTGTGATGTCGCCCCGACGTCCGACTGTGGCATTTCTTTTAAAGCCCTTTTTGTGATGTCGCCCCGACGTCCGACTGTGGCATTTCTTTTAAAAGCCCTTTCTGTGATGTCGCCCCGACGTCCGACTGTGGCATTTCTTTTAAAGCCCTTTCTGTGACGTCACCCCGACGTCCGACTGAGGTATTTCTTTTTAAGCCCTTTATGTGGTGTCGCTAAGACGCCCGACTATGGCATCTTTTTCCTTATATTTATTTGTTCACCTTTCGAGGCGTCGCTTCAGACCCCCGATCGGTAATTATTTATGTTTTGTTGGGATTTCAGGCGGACTACCGCCGTTTCCCTTTTACTTACCTTGTTATGATAATTTGAATGTACATTTGGTGAATTAATCATGACGCATCCATGCATGCATTTGTTATATCTTACGTCCGAACTGTCTTGCGAGTACTTTCAAAGTACTCACTGGCTTGTTGATTTGGCCAGATGCTGACGAAGGCGATCTCATGGATGAAGAGTTTGATAGCGAGTCCGACACCTAGAGGAGTCCCAGTCAGTCTCGTGCGACCCTGGATTTGGTCACTGTTTTATATCCGCTTCCGCTACCAAATAAATTCATCGAGTCTCACCTCGACGCTCGATGAGATGATAGACTTAGAGTCTTGTATTTCTCTCCCCGCTGTGTTTTTCCACCACCGCCCTATCCTCGAGTCAGTAGTATGTCTCCACACCACTGTGTCATGTCCGCCATTATGTATAATTATTGGCGTGCTTGTAATAATTTGGTTGAGCAACCGTAGTTCAACCCTGTAATATATTTTATGCTACTGGCTTATTGTATCAAGAAATTGTCTACCAGTGAGGAGAATTTCTCTCATACTGGACTCAAAAGATTGGTTTCTCAATAAATATTTTTATTAGAAAACCGGTCGTGACAAGCTTGGTACCAGAGCCAGGCTGACTGTAGCAAGCCACTAGGTGCGATCGCTAATTGGTTATTACCATGATAGAGCTAATTTATATTTTTGCAATTGTAGTCATTGTCTGTCAGTCAGCATAAATTTATGATCTGACCCTGCAGAATTTTTGCCTACTTTTGTAGATGGCCGACATCAGCTGCGAGTCTCAGACCTTCGCCAACGTGCCCGATGGGTTCGTCAAACTTCTTTCTTTCATCGTTCAGGTCGCGATGGGGCCATCCATGCGCCCAGTCTTCACACTCTGCCAGCACCGAGTCAACGACAGTCTGACCATGCACCAGGCCGCGGTGCAGTTCAAGGGAGGGCGTGGTGAGTTACGCCGCTTCCGGTTCGTGGTAAGAGCAATGCCTACGGAGAGGCATGCTATGCAGATGGCAGCCCGCGAGGCGATAGCTCGTCTCAGGGATGTCCTTCCCGTGATGAAGACTCGTCGTTACCGTTATCTTCCGTGCCATGTGCCTTACACCTGTCACTACGCATACTCCTGCCCCAGAGGAGAACGAGACGAGGCTTTTGAGATGCTCATTGAGTATCTCCGGGCCCTGGAGGCAGCCTTCGACAACCTGGTGGACGACTTCGTAGCTACCCGCATGGACTCAGTCCATGGCTGTGCCTCCAACAGGAGGGAGCTCCTACCAATCGCACCGCCACTGACTTTTGTCTCGTCATCAACATCTTTTATGCCTGCTCGTCGCCTGCCTTCTACCAAAGAATTCAACCAAGTCATTGCGCCCACTCCAGCGCGCACTGCACCAACCTTCGCGCCCACTCCTGTACGTGTTGCTCCGCCCCTGGCAACCGCTCCGTCCGCTCTGCGCAACACTACACGTATGGAGCCCATTAGCGAGGAGGAAGTCGAGTCCCCAACCTCGCTATGCCTCGCCCTCGGCAGGGCAAAGGAGGTCGTCAACATCTCCGCCTGAGTACGCTTAGCTGCCGTGTATTGTACCACTTTGTAAGATATGCACATAGGTTGTGAGAAGTAGCCTGTTTGCGCATCATGTAGGATCTGGAGGAGTGCACTAGCCTAAATAACATGTCAGGATTATGTACGCATATCCTGAGTGATGTATTTTATAATTACCGCCCGCGTGTAAGATATGTAATGAGCAGTCCTTCTCCGTGCGCAAGTCGATTTGTTTTTCTTAAGTAAGCCGAGTTATTTAATTCTATTTGCCAGCTTTATGCATTTATGGTTTTGTTTTGCGACTCTTTCCGCTTTTCTTATGAGTTTTACAAAAAAATATGTCCCCAGAGTGAAAAATGTCTCGTCCTTGGACACGCTCCATGCCAACTCCACCAGAGGAAAATTATGATACACAACCCAACAACGAGTTCACCCAGGGACAGTCAAGCCAACAGGGCAGTGAATCGGCACTTTCACAAATGTGCCGCCTTTATGAGCAGAGTCAACAACAACATCGGGAGATGATGAACCAAGTCATCAACATGGGAAATCACCATGGACAGTATCAACAGCATTCCAAGTTATCTGAACTTCAGAAGACACGTCCTCAAACATTTTCTCACACTGACAAGCCTCTTGAAGCCGAGGACTGGCTTCGAGATATGGAGAGGAAATTAATTATTGCAAAATGTTCAGATCTCGAGAAAGTACTATATGCTCCACACTATCTCACAGGAGCAGCCGCATCATGGTGGGAGAATTTTCTGCACATGCATCCCAACGAAAATAACATAACCTGGGATGATTTCAAGGAAGGTTTCCGTGGTGCACATATTCCTAAGAGTATTATGAAAATCAAGAAGAGAGAATTCGATGACCTCAAACAAAGGAACATGACAGTGTCAGATTACAACAGTCAATTTACCCTATTACCCCGCTACGCCAATGAGGAACGTATGACTGAAATCAAGAAGATGGAGAAATTCCTTGATGGTCTGGCGCCCGCGCTTAAATGCCAACTGGTCGTGCACACTTTTCCTGATTTTAAAACACTGGTGGACAAAGTCATTACTCTGGAAAATGAGAGACGCAGTCTGGAAGATATCCGCAAGCGAAAAAGGGACCAGACTAATCACGCTCGCAATCACCGAAGCAAGACAGATTTTCAAAAGGGTGGGACACACAAATTCTCATCCAATGCCTCACGCCCAATCAAGAATTTTCATGCAAGGGACAAGGAATTCACCTATCGCCCCGGCGTTACTTGTTACGCTTGTGGAGAAGAAGGGCACTATGCCAAACAGTGCCCCAAGCCAAGGAGTTCAACCCCAAAGCCGAACAACGGCGGCCATAATTCAGCGCCCAAGCGAAACAATTTCAATCCCAACACTAACCACAGGAAGGGTCATCTGAACCACGTAACCAAAGAGGACGCACAAAATGCTCCGGATATCGTACTCGGCACGTTTCCTGTCAACACAATACCTGCAATGGTTTTGTTTGATTCTGGAGCTTCTCACTCTTTCATTTCGAAAAGTTTTGCTTTGCAAAATAATTTTTCGATGCTTCCTTTGGAGAAATCCATAATCATCAAGTCCCCTGGGATTCAGCAAGTTTCTCAGAATTACTGTCAGAATGTGGTCATTGAGTTCGAAGGATTGGAGTTTCACGCAAATCTTATTGTATTGGAAAATAAAGGACTGGATGTCATCCTAGGGATGGATTGGCTAACCACCAATAAAGGTTTTATCGACTGTTTCAACAGGACCGTGATTCTCACACACCACCAAGGGAAGACAATAAGAGTATCAGCCAAGGAAGGAAAAAGACCCCGGCAACTGAGATTAAATAAGGTGGACGTTTCTGAGCTAAACAAGGTTCCAGTAGTGTGTGAATTTCCAGATGTATTCCCTGAAGAGCTGCCAGGCATGCCACCAGACCGAGAAATAGAATTCCGCATTGAGCTAGCACCAGGAACCGCCCCCATATACAAGAAACCATACAGAATGGCACCATCCGAGTTGGTCGAGTTGAAGAAGCAAATAAAGGAATTACTGGAAAAAGGATACATTCGAGCCAGCTCCTCACCTTGGGGATCACCAATTTTATTCGCCAAAAAGAAGGATGGAACACTAAGATTGTGTATTGACTATCGAGCACTTAACATGGTCACAGTCAAAAACAAATACCCGATGCCAAGAATAAATGATTTATTTGATCAGCTCGCTCAGGCCAAGGTATTCTCAAAAATTGACTTAAGGTCAGGATACCATCAATTGAAGGTACGAACGGAAGATATCCCCAAAACGGCCTTCACCTCCAGATATGGACTGTACGAGTTCACAGTGATGCCATTTGGATTAACTAACGCCCCAGCATATTTTGTTCACCTCATGAACAAAGTATTTATGAAGTTTATGGACAAGTTCGTCGTGGTATTCATCGACGATATACTGGTATATTCCAAGACACCAGAAGAGCACGCAGAACATCTTAGGATTGTGCTAGGAGAGCTAAGAAAACACAAATTGTATGCCAAGTTCAGAAAGTGTGAATTTTGGCTAAGACAAGTAGGCTTTCTAGGCCACGTACTGACCCAAGACGGTATCGCAGTGGACCCAGAGAAAGTCAAGGCCGTACTTGACTGGAAGTCACCGGCCAGCGTAACGGACATACGGAGTTTCTTGGGAATGGCAGGATATTACCGCAGATATATTGAAGGATTTTCCACCATAGCCAAGCCTATGACACAGTTGCTCAAGAAAGATAAGAAGTTTGAGTGGACAGAAGCCTGCGAGAAAAGTTTCCAAGAGCTAAAGCGGAAGTTAACAACAGCACCGGTATTAATTATACCCGACATACACAAGAATTTTGAAGTATATTGTGACGCGTCCAGAAAGGGTCTTGGATGCGTGTTGATGCAAGAAGGCAAGGTTGTCGCCTACGCTTCAAGGCAACTTCGCAAGCATGAGGAAAATTATCCCACTCATGACTTAGAAATGGCAGCAGTTATTCATGCACTCAAGGAATGGAGGCATTTCTTACTTGGGAATCGATGTGAAATATATACGGATCACAAAAGTCTCAAATATATTTTCACGCAGCCAGAACTAAATTTACGGCAACGACGCTGGTTGGAATTGGTAAAGGATTATGATGTTGGGATCCATTACCATCCAGGGAAAGCAAATGTAGTGGCCGATGCCCCGAGTCGGAACTCCAGCTCCAACGGGAACTATCTGCACAGCTTGAGGGCCGAATTCCATCAAGAATTTGCCAAGCTCAACTTGATAATGGTAGCAGAAGGCACCATATCAAACTTGGTAATACAACCCAACCTTGTGAAGAAAATTAAAGAAGCTCAACCCGGTCACCCCAGCATTGAAGGAATTAAAAGAAAGTTGAGTATGGGCAAAGCCTCGGAATTCGTCATAGACAATGAAGGAATATTATGGTACGGAGAAAGGCTATGCGTGCCAAACATAGAAGACCTTAAACAGCAAATTTTAGCTGAAGCACACATCACTCCATATTCGATCCACCCTGGAGGAACCAAAATGTATAAGGATATTCAGGAAAGATTTTGGTGGCACGGTATGAAGAGGGACATAGCCGCCTTCATTGCATGTTGCGACTCATGTCAACGCATAAAAGTTGAACATCAGAGACCAGCCGGACTACTGCAACCTAACAAAATACCTGAGTGGAAATGGGATGAAATAGGGATGGATTTTATTGTCGGACTACCTCGGTCACGACACGGGAATGATGCCATATGGGTCATCACTGACAGGTTGACCAAAGTGGCACACTTTATTCCAGTGAAGACAACCTACACCACTCAGAGGCTTGCCAGGATTTATCTTTCCCGCATAGTTTGTCTGCATGGTGTCCCGAAGACTATAATATCCGACAGAGGCACTCAGTTTGTCTCAAGATTTTGGGAGCATTTACAACAGGCTCTGGGAACCCAACTAGCCTTCAGTACCGCATACCATCCACAGACTGATGGACAAACAGAACGCGTAAACCAGGTTTTAGAAGACATGCTAAGAGCATGTGTCCTCACTGTTGGGGAACGTTGCAGAAAATTAAAATTTTTCCTACGGTTTCACCAAGATCCATCTATGAGTTCATCTAAGCAACGAGTCTAGGGAGAGAGTTTGCATCTACATACCACTTGTAGATCGCGTGCGGAAGCTTGCAAGGTGATGATGTAGTCGAACTCGACGTGATCCAAATCACCGATGACCAGCGCTGAACGGACAGCACCTCCGCGTTCAACACACATACGGGACGGGAGACGTCTCATCCTTCTTGATCCAGCAAGGGGGAAGGAGAGGTTGATGAAGATCCAGCAGCACGACGGTGTGGTGGTGGATGCAGGGCGTCACAGCAGCAGGGCTTCGCCGAGACTACGAGGGAGAGACGTAACGGGGGGAGGTGGAGGCGCCAGGGGCTGGTGTATGAAGTCCCTCCTCTCCCCCACTATATATAAGGGTGCCAAGGGGGGGCGCCGGCCCTAGTAGATGAGATCTACTAGGGGGGCGGCGGCCTAGGGGAGGTTTCCCTCCCCCCCAAGGCACCTAGGGGTGCCTTCCACCACTAGGACTCCTCCTAGGGGGAAACCCTAGGCGCATGGGCCTATAGGGGCTGGTGCCCTTGGCCCATGATGGCCAAGGCGCACCCCCTACAGCCCATGTGGCCCCCCGGGACAGGTGGCCCCACCCGGTGGACCCCCGGGACCCTTCCGGTGGTCCCGGTACAATACCGATAACCCCAAAACTTGTCCCGATGCCCGAAATAGCACTTCCTATATATAATTCTTTACCTCCGGACCATTCCGGAACTCCTCGTGACGTCTGGGATCTCATCCGGGACTCCGAACAACATTCGGGTTTCTGCATATCCATATCTTCATAACCCTAGCGTCACCGAACCTTAAGTGTGTAGACCCTACGGGTTCGGGAGACATGCAGACATGATCGAGACGCTCTCAGTCAATAACCATCAGCGGGATCTGGATACCCATGATGGCTCCCACATGCTCCTCGATGTTGTCATCGGATGAACCACTATGTCGAGGATTCGATCAAACCCTGTATGCAATTCCCTTTGTCAATCGGTACGTTACTTGCCCGAGACTCGATCGTCGGTATCCCAATACCTTGTTCAGTCTCGTTACCGGCAAGTCACTTTACTCGTACCCTAATGCATGATCCCGTGTCCAACACCTTGGTCACATTGAGCTCAATATGATGATGCATTACCGAGTGGGCCCAGAGATACCTCTCCGTCATACGGAGTGACAAATCCCAGTCTCGATCCGTGTCAACCCAACAGCTACTTTTGGAGATACCTGTAATGCACCTTTATAGTCACCCAGTTACGTTGTGACGTTTGATACACCCAAGGCACTCTTACGGTATCCGGGAGTTACACGATCTCATGGTCGAAGGAAGAGATACTTGACACTTGCAAAGCTCTAGCAAAACGAACTACACGATCTTTTATGCTATGCTTAGGATTGGGTCTTGTCCATCACATCATTCTCCTAATGATGTGATCCCGTTATCAACGACATCCAATGTCCATAGTCAGGAAACCATGACTATCCGTTGATCACAACGAGCTGGTCAACTAGAGGCTTACCAGGGACATAGTGTGGTCTAAGTATTCACACGTGTATTACGATTTCCGGATAATACAGTTATAGCATGAATAAAAGACAATTATCATGAACAATGAAATATAATAATACTTTTATTATTGCCTCTAGGGCATATTTCCAACAGTCTCCCACTTGCACTAGAGTCACTAATCTAGTTACATTGTGATGAATCGAACACCCATAGAGTTCTGGTGTTGATCATGTTTTGCACGCGAGAGAGGTTTAGTCAGCGGATCTGCGACATTCAGATCCGTGTGCACTTTGCAAATCTCTATGTCTCCATCTTGAACATTTTCACGGATGGAGTTGAAACGACGCTTGATGTGCCTGGTCTTCTTGTGAAACCTGGGCTCCTTTGCGAGGGCAATAGCTCCAGTGTTGTCACAGAAGAGTTTGATCGGCCCCGACGCATTGGGTATGACTCCTAGGTCGGTGATGAACTCCTTCACCCAAATCGCTTCATGTGCTGCCTCCGAGGCTGCCATGTACTCCGCTTCACACGTAGATCCCGCCACGACGCTCGGCTTGCAGCTGCACCAGCTTACTGCTCCACCATTCAACATATACACGTATCCGGTTTGTGACTTAGAGTCATCCAGATCTGAGTCGAAGCTAGCGTTGACGTAACCCTTTACGACGAGCTCTTCGTCTCCTCCATAAACGAGAAACATGTCCTTTGTCCTTTTCAGGTACTTCAGGATATTCTTGACCGCTGTCCAGTGTTCCTTGCCGGGATTACTTTGGTATCTTGCTACCAAACTCACGGCAAGGTTTACATCGGGTCTGGTACACAGCATGGCATACATAATAGATCCTATGGCTGAAGCATAGGGGATGACACTCATCTCTTCTTTATCTTTTGCCGTGGTCGGTGACTGAGCTGAGCTCAGTCTCATACCTTGTAACATAGGCAAGAACCCCTTCTTGGACTGATCCATTCTGAATCTCTTCAAAATCTTATCAAGGTATGTGCTTTGTGAAAGACCTATGAGGCGTCTCGATCTATCTCTATAGATCTTGATGCCTAATATATAAGCAGCTTCTCCAAGGTCCTTCATTGAAAAACACTTATTCAAGTAGGCCTTAATGCTGTCCAGAAATTCTATATTATTTCCCATCAGGAGTATGTCATCTACATATAATATGAGAAATGCTACAGAGCTCCCACTCACTTTCTTGTAAACGCAGGCTTCTCCATAAGTCTGCATAAACCCAAACGCTTTGATCATCTCATCAAAGCGAATGTTCCAACTCCGAGATGCTTGCACCAGTCCATAAATGGATCGCTGGAGATACTTTGTTAGCGTTCCGAGGATCGACAAAACCTTCCGGCTGCATCATATACAGTTCTTCCTTAAGATGCCCGTTAAGGAATGCTGTTTTGACGTCCATCTGCCATATCTCATAATCATAGTATGCGGCAATTGCTAACATGATTCGGACGGACTTTAGCTTCGCTACGGGAGAGAATGTCTCGTCGTAGTCAATCCCTTGAACCTGTCGATAACCCTTAGCGACAAGTCGAGCTTTATAGATGGTAACATTACCATCCGCGTCCGTCTTCTTCTTAAAGATCCATTTGTTTTCTATCGCTCGCCGATCATCGGGCAAGTCTGTCAAAGTCCATACTTTGTTTTCATACATGGATTCTATCTCGGATTTCATGGCTTCAAGCCATTTGTTGGAATCCGGGCCCGCCATTGCTTCTTCATAGTTCGAAGGTTCATTGTTGTCTAACAACATGATTTCCCGGACAGGGTTGCCGTACCACTCTGGTGCGGAACGTGTCCTTGTGGACCTACGAAGTTCAGCAGTAACTTGATCCGAAGTACCTTGATCATTATCATGGTTTTCCTCTTCAGTTGGTGTGGGCATCACAGGAACGGTTTCCTGTGCTGCGTCACTATCCCGCTCAAGAGGTAGTACTTCATCGAGTTCTACTTTCCTCCCACTTACTTCTTTCGAGAGAAACTCTTTTTCCAGAAAGCATCCGTTCTTGGCAACAAAGATCTTGCCTTCAGATCTTAAGTAGAAGGTATACCCTACAGTTTCCTTAGGGTATCCTATGAATACGCATTTTTCCGACTTGGGTTCGAGCTTTTCAGGTTGAAGTTTCTTGACATAAGCTTCGCATCCCCAAACTTTTAGAAACGACAGCTTAGGTTTCTTTCCAAACCATAATTCATACGGTGTCGTCTCAACGGATTTAGACGGTGCCCTATTTAAAGTGAATGTAGCTGTCTCTAGAGCGTATCCCCAAAATGATAGCGGTAAACCGGTAAGAGACATCATAGACCGCACCATATCCAATAGAGTGCGATTACGACGTTCGGACACACCGTTTCGCTGAGGTGTTCCAGGCGGCGTGAGCTGTGAAACGATTCCACATTTCTTTAAGTGTGTACCAAATTCGTGACTTAAGTATTCTCCTCCACGATCTGATCGTAAGAATTTTATCTTTCGGTCATGTTGATTCTCCACCTCATTCTGAAATTCCTTGAACTTTTCAAAGGTCTCAGACTTGTGTTTCATTAAGTAGACATACCCATATCTACTCAAGTCATCTGTGAGAGTGAGAACATAACGATATCCTCCGCGAGCCTCAACGCTCATTGGACCGCACACATCAGTATGTATGATTTCCAACAGGTTGGTTGCTCGCTCCATTGTTCCGGAGAACGGAGTCTTGGTCATTTTGCCCAAGAGGCATGGTTCGCACGTGTCAAACGATTCATAATCAAGAGACTCTAAAAGTCCATCGGCATGGAGCTTCTTCATGCGCTTGACACCAATGTGACCAAGGCGGCAGTGCCACAAGTATGTGGGACTATCGTTATCAACTTTAAATCTTTTGGCATCTACACTATGAACATGTGTAATATTACGCTCGAGATTCATTAAGAATAAACCATTGACCATCGGAGCATGACCATAAAACATATCTCTCATATAAATCGAACAACCATTATTCTCAGACTTAAATGAGTAGCCATCTCGTATTAAACGAGATCCTGATACAATGTTCATGCTCAAACTTGGCACTAAATAACAATTATTAAGGTTCAAAACTAATCCCGTAGGTAAATGTAGAGGCAGCGTGCCGACGGAGATCACATCGACTCTGGAACCATTCCCGACGCGCATCGTCACCTCGTCCTTTGCCAGTCTCCGTTTATTCCGCAGCTCCTGCTGTGAGTTACAAATATGAGCAACGGCACCGGTATCAAATACCCAGGAGTTACTACGATTACTGGTAAGGTACACATCAATCACATGTATATCAAATATACCTTTGGTGTTGCCGGCCTTCTTATCCGCTAAGTATTTGGGGCAGTTCCGCTTCCAGTGACCCTTCCCCTTGCAATAAAAGCACTCAGTCTCAGGCTTGGGTCCATTCTTTGACTTCTTCCCGGTAACTGGCTTACCAGGCGCGGCAACATATTTGCCGTCCTTCTTGAAGTTCTTCTTACCCTTGCCCTTCTTGAACTTAGTGGTCTTATTGACCATCAACACTTGATGTTCTTTCTTGATTTCAGCCTCTGCTGACTTCAGCATCGAGAACACTTCAGGAATGGTCTTTTCCATTCCCTGCATGTTGTAGTTCATCACAAAGCTCTTGTAGCTTGGTGGGAGCGACTGGAGGATTCTGTCAATGACCGCCTCATCTGGGAGGTTAATGTTCAGCTGGGTCATACGGTTGTGCAACCCAGACATCTTCAGGATGTGCTCACTGACAGAACTGTTTTCCTCCATCTTACAACTGTAGAACTTGTCGGAGACATCATATCTCTCGACCCGGGCATGAGCTTGAAAAACTAGTTTCAGCTCTTCGAACATCTCATATGCTCCGTGATGCTCAAAACGCTTTTGGAGCCCCGGTTCTAAGCTGTAAAGCATGCCGCACTGAACGAGGGAGTAATCATCAGCGCGAGACTGCCAAGCATTCATAATGTCTTGGTTCTCTGGGACGGGAGCGTCACCTAGCGGTCCTTCTAGGACATATTGTTTCTTGGCAGCTATGAGGATGATCCTCAGGTTCCGGACCCAGTCCGTATAGTTGCTGCCATCATCTTTCAGCTTGGTTTTCTCTAGGAACGCGTTGAAGTTCATCTTGACATTAGCGTTGGCCATTGATCTACAAGACATATTTGCAAAGGTTTTAGACTAAGTTCATGATAATAAAGTTCTAATCAAATTATGAACTCCCACTTAGATTAGACATCCCTTTAGTCATCTAAGTGTTACACGATCCGAGTCGACTAGGCCGTGTCCGATCATCACGTGAGACGGACTAGTCATCGTCGGTGAACATTTTCATGTTGATCGTATCTTCCATACGACTCGTGTTCGACCTTTCGGTCTCCGTGTTCCGAGGCCATGTCTGCACATGCTAGGCTCGTCAAGTTAACCCTAAGTGTTTTCGCTGTGTAAAACTGTCTTACACCCGTTGTATGTGAACGTAAGAATCCATCACACCCGATCATCACGTGGTGCTTAGAAACGACGAACTGTAGCAACGGTGCACAGTTAGGGGAGAACACTTCTTGAAATTTTATAAGGGATCATCTTATTTACTACCGTCGTCCTAAGTAAACAAGATGCATAAAACATAATAAACATCACATGCAATTATATAGTTGTGACATGATATGGCCAATATCATATAGCTCCATCGATCTTCATCTTCGGGGCTCCATGATCATCTTGTCACCGGCTTGACACCATGATCTCCATCATCGTGTCTTCATGAAGTTGTCACGCCAACGACTACTTCTACTTCTATGACTAACGTTTAGCAATAAAGTAAAGTAGTTTACATGACGTTATTCAATGACACGCAGGTCATACAAAAAATAATGACAACTCCTATGGCTCCTGCCGGTTGTCATACTCATCGACATGCAAGTCGTGAATCCTATTACAAAGAACATGATCTCATACATCACAATTCATCATTCATCACAACTTGTGGCCATATCACATCACATGATCAATCGCTGCAAAAACAAGTTAGACGTCCTCTAATTGTTGTTGCATCTTTTACGTGGCTGCAATTGGGTTCTAGCAAGAACGTTTTCTTACCTACGAATCACCACAACGTGATTTTGTCAACTTCTATTTACCCTTCATAAGGGCCCTGTTCATCGATTCCGCTCCAACTAAGGTGGGAGAGACAGACACCCGCCAGCCACCTTATGCAACTTGTGCATGTCAGTCGGTGGAACCGGTCTCACGTAAGTGTACGTGTAAGGTTGGTCCGGGCCGCTTCATCCCACAATACCGTTGAGCAAGAAAAGACTAGTAGAGGCAAGTAAGATGACAAAATCCACGCCCACAACAAAGTTGTGTTCTACTCGTGCAAAGAGAACTACGCATAGACCTAGCTCATGATGCCACTGTTGGGGAACGTTGCAGAAAATTAAAATTTTTCCTATGGTTTCACCAAGATCCATCTATGAGTTCATCTAAGCAACGAGTCTAGGGAGAGAGTTTGCATCTACATACCACTTGTAGATCGCGTGCGGAAGCTTGCAAGGTGATGATGTAGTCGAACTCGACGTGATCCAAATCACCGATGACCAGCGCCGAACGGACAGCACCTCCGCGTTCAACACACGTACGGGACGGGAGACGTCTCCTCCTTCTTGATCCAGCAAGGGGGAAGGAGAGGTTGATGAAGATACAGCAGCACGACGGCGTGGTGGTGGATGCAGGGCGTCACAGCAGCAGGGCTTCGCCGAGACTACGAGGGAGAGACGTAACGGGGGGAGGTGGAGGCGCCAGGGGCTGGTGTATGAAGTCCCTCCTCTCCCCCACTATATATAGGGGTGCCAAGGGGGGGGGGCGCCGGCCCTAGTAGATGAGATCTACTAGGGGGGGCGGCGGCCTAGGGGAGGTTTCCCTCCCCCCCAAGGCACCTAGGGGTGCCTTCCACCACTAGGACTCCTCCTAGGGGGAAACCCTAGGCGCATGGGCCTATAGGGGCTGGTGCCCTTGGCCCATGATGGCCAAGGCGCACCCCCTACAGCCCATGTGGCCCCCCGGGACAGGTGGCCCCACCCGGTGGACCCCCGGGACCCTTCCGGTGTTCCCGGTACAATACCGATAACCCCGAAACTTGTCCCGATGCCCGAAATAGCACTTCCTATATATAATTCTTTACCTCTGGACCATTCCGGAACTCCTCGTGACGTCCGAGATCTCATCCGGGACTCCGAACAACATTCGGGTTTCTGCATATCCATATCTTCATAACCCTAGCGTCACCGAACCTTAAGTGTGTAGACCCTACGGGTTCGGGAGACATGCAGACATGATCGAGACGCTCTCAGTCAATAACCATCAGCGGGATCTGGATACCCATGATGGCTCCCACATGCTCCTCGATGTTGTCATCGGATGAACCACTATGTCGAGGATTCGATCAAACCCTGTATGCAATTCCCTTTGTCAATCGGTACGTTACTTGCCCGAGACTCGATCGTCGGTATCCCAATACCTTGTTCAGTCTCGTTACCGGCAAGTCACTTTACTCGTACCCTAATGCATGATCCCGTGTCCAACACCTTGGTCACATTGAGCTCAATATGATGATGCATTACCGAGTGGGCCCAGAGATACCTCTCCGTCATACGGAGTGACAAATCCCAGTCTCGATCCGTGTCAACCCAACAGCTACTTTCGGAGATACCTGTAATGCACCTTTATAGTCACCCAGTTACGTTGTGACGTTTGATACACCCAAGGCACTCTTACGGTATCCGGGAGTTACACGGTCTCATGGTCGAAGGAAGAGATACTTGACACTTGCAAAGCTTTAGCAAAACGAACTACACGATCTTTTATGCTATGCTTAGGATTGGGTCTTGTCCATCACATCATTCTCCTAATGATGTGATCCCGTTATCAACGACATCCAATGTCCATAGTCAGGAAACCATGACTATCCGTTGATCACAACGAGCTGGTCAACTAGAGGCTTACCAGGGACATAGTGTGGTCTAAGTATTCACACGTGTATTACGATTTCCGGATAATACAGTTATAGCATGAATAAAAGACAATTATCATGAACAATGAAATATAATAATACTTTTATTATTGCCTCTAGGGCATATTTCCAACACTCACATATGGAACCAGTTGGGAAGAAAGCCTGCCATACGCCGAGTTCGCGTATAACAATAGCTACCAGGCCAGCCTACAAATGGCACCATTTGAGGCTTTGTACGGACGGAGATGTCGTACCCCGTTAAATTGGTCAGAGACCGGAGACAGCCGCATCTTCGGACCGGACATGCTCAGAGAAGCCGAGGAAAAGGTCAAGCTAATCAGAGACCAACTTAAGACCGCTCAAAGTCGACAGAAGAGTTATTATGATCAGAAACATCGTAGGGTCAGCTTCGAACCCGGTGAGTTCGTATACCTGAGAGTATCCCCTATGAGAGGATTGCAACGATTTAAGATTAAAGGAAAGTTAGCACCAAGATTCATTGGACCATTCTGCATAGTGGCACGAAGAGGCACTGTAGCCTACCAGCTAGACTTACCCGAAGACTTGTCCGACATTCACGACGTGTTCCACGTCTCTCAATTAAGGAAGTATGTAAGCAACCCAGAGAAACAAGTATCCCATGAAAACATTGATATGCAGCCAGACCTCACTTATCGAGAACGTCCCGTAAGAATATTAGAGGAGTCTGAAAGGAGGACCCGACAGAAGACCATCAAGTTTTTCAAAGTCCAGTGGAGCAATCACACCGACAGTGAAGCAACTTGGGAAAGCGAGGATTTTCTTCGGACTGAGCATCCACACCTATTTAAGGATCAGCTGAAATCTCGGGGACGAGATTTTTCCTAAGGGGGTAGGTGTTGTGACACTCTAAAATTTTTATTTGGTTTTTATCAAAAACTTTGTGGTTTTTGAGGAGAGGCTATTTAAAATTTTGCTTTTTCAAAAAAAAAACCTTCCACTTAGAAACTTCCTTTGCCTTGGCAAGGATTTTATTTTTTTCAAACCTTGGTGTTTGATCTTTTGAAACTTCTTCTCTGTTGGTTCTCTCAAATTTTAATTTTTGAGTTTAAATTATTTTTCTTTTAAAATAAAGCTCTATGAAAATTTGGGATTTCCATATCTTGGAACCATCCTTGACTTGGCACTCTTGCCCATGTGATAAAACCTCTCCAAAACCTCCCCTACACCTTGTGATCAACCCAAGTTCTCTGTCCCAACTAATCCAAACAAGTTTTGGATTTTATTCTAATTATTTTCCCTCTCAAATCAATTCTGAAAATTATTTGGAGCCTTAGTGATTTTCAAAGCAAGTACTCTTTTTCATTTGAGTTTTGACCTCACACCAACTCCCCTGGATAGCCCTTTGTACCCACAACTCAGAACCATCTTGATCCACTCCTTCTCTTTTCAAAATTTTCAAAATTCAGTCTCTGCAAGTTTGGACCAGATTTGCCAAATTTGATGAAATTCATATCTACACTCCCCCAAAAATTCCACCAAAATTTAGGCAACCTATTTGAGCAATGAGAAGCCACTCCACCAAGTATCAGCTCAAGGAAAAATCACCAGAGGCCAATTTCATTCTGTCGAACACCTTGCAAGCACTGCTGCTGTTCAAAATTCAGAAACATTCAGAGTTTAGTGTTGATCTTCGACAGAGTTTCAGTCACGCGGCCACAGTGCACTTGGCGCGTTGCACGCGGCTCTTTCTCCCTGGCCAGCACCCCCGCACGCGCGCTTGGCGTCTTCCCGGCGTCGGTGGCGCCCCTGGCCGCCCGCACCGGCGTGTCTTGCGGCGGCCGAGACCCCGTTACAGCAGTCAGGGGGCAAGAACGGCGGCTCAACGCCGTTCCGCGCTGCCCATCGCTCCCTGGCTCTCCGCGTGGCCTCATGCACGCCAGCGCACGCCCGTGCACCGCCACCGCGACCGGCAAGCACAGGACGCGCTCCGTGCCGCCGACGGGCCCGCGTCGCCCCGTTCTGTCGAACTCCCTCCTAAGCACCAATCTCCAGCTCGATTAGCACCAAAACGGACCCAGTAGACTCCCACGACGGCGCTCGACTCCCTAATCACCCCCGACCGAGCACTGCGCCGCCGTAATCGCTCGCCGGAGACCCCGTTCACGGCAACCGCCTCGGGCCGCCTATAAAAAGGGCCCCCGAGCTCAACCTCGTGCACGCCTCATCCCCACACCTCACCAACGCCACGCCAGGCCACTAGGGGGACCCCGAGGAGGTCTTCCCCCTCAACTCCGGCCGCCCCGATCCGCCTCGGCCGCCACCTCGATTCGCTCCGGTGAGGCCGTCTCCGGCGCCCAAACCCCGTTCGTTACCCTCTCTAGCTACCAGGAGCATAACCCCCTCCTCAATTTGATCACTGCAGCTCTCTCCGACGAAATCCGCAACCACCCGAACCGCCGTCCGCCGGAGCAAAGCTCGTCGTCGACGTGGGGCTCGCCGACCGCCACCACCACCACCAACCGACGCGGAAGGGTGCCCTGAACACGGAGGTACCCTCCGATCTCTCTGCCTCGCCGTGGATCGCCGCCGGCGACCACCGCGGCTCTCGGGCACCGGCGAACTCTGCCGCCCCGTTTGAACATTTGAACCTGACGAGTGGGACCCCACCGTCAGCCTCTCTGCCCTTTCTATCGAACCGTTTTCTGGAAGCGCCTTTGGGAAAATACGTCTTTCCTCTGGGCTGGCGTAGTCGCTACCGAAGCGCTTTCTGTTTTTATAAGCTAGCCCCTGGAAATCTTCTGTTTCATTACAGATGAGTCCCTGGACAAAAACCCTTATAACTTTTAAGCAGAAAAGTATTTTTGATTGATTCTTCTTCTGTTCTCTTTAAAATTTTGTCTAGTTTTTTATCAGATTTGTTTGAAAATTATTTGAAGTACTTTCTGTGCACTCCTTGGTATTTACGATAGCGCATATATTTTCTTTATACCGTAGATACCGAAGGAGGTGACGGAGCCGCGAACTTCACCGAGCTAGGCTCCGACTACTCCGAACCAGGCAAGCATGTTTGAACTTTTGATATGATGAGTGTCTTGGCATGTTCTGCATTTAGCTAGTTTCATGGCATGTTGATGAGCATACCGATGAACGTCATTTTATGAAATGTTGAGGTAAGTGAGTTCGATGATCCATAAGTGGATGAATGTGAGTAAGAATGGCCATGTGTTGGCATGAGGATGGGTAAGATGGCAGTGTTGTAGCATGCCAAGCTTATGCTAGACTACGTGAATTCAATGTCAGCTCGTATCACACCAGTTCCTTTCATTCCACCTTCCCTGTACTACCACACGTTTTCCGCAAGGAATATGGTTTAGTAAGTTGTAAACCGCTTTCCTGGTACACACCAAAAAGAGAGGCCGGGATGATGGTTCCATGGCCCTGGATTAAAGCCAGTCATCCGGTCAGGGGGCATGGGTGTTTCCGGTTGGGACCGAGAGGGGGGCACCCCTTAGAGCGCGCATATATAAATTTGATCCCATGCTATTCGAGATTGTGATCTCCCCGTCTCAAAAGTTTTTCTTGGACGGTGTCTAGGGTGATTCCTAGCATCGAGAGGTAGGATGGGTGTGTACTGGTTAGCTGTGTTTTCTTCCGAAATACCGTAAACGGAACTAGTCCTTCGTGACTACGGAAATCCGTTGGCTGTGGGAATAATTTTGTACAAACTCTGCAGAGTCATATATCCCTCCACGTCATCTATTCCATGTCCAAATTCGTATTATCTTGTCCTAACAATGACAGTGTTGATGACAGAGACTCCGGTGTTTCGCATGAGTGCTAATTCCGGTTAAATGATATTCCTGTGGATGGACTAACCCATTTATTCTTATGAAATAAAAGTTTATTATGATTATTATTTATCTGTCCATAAAAGCCCTTTCTGTGATGTCGCCCCGACGTCCGACTGTGGCATTTCTTTTAAAGCCCTTTTCGTGATGTCGCCCCGACGTCCGACTGTGGCATTTCTTTTAAAAGCCCTTTCTGTGATGTCGCCCCGACGTCCGACTGTGGCATTTCTTTTAAAGCCCTTTCTGTGACGTCGCCCCGACGTCCGACTAAGGTATTTCTTTTTAAGCCCTTTATGTGGTGTCGCTAAGACGCCCGACTATGGCATCTTTTTCCTTATATTTATTTGTTCACCTTTCGAGGCGTCGCTTCAGACCCCCGATCGGTAATTATTTATGTTCTGTTGGGATTTCAGGCGGACTACCGCCGTTTCCCTTTTACTTACCTTGTTATGATAATTTGAATGTACATTTGGTGAATTAATCATGACGCATCCATGCATGCATTTGTTATATCTTACGTCCGAACTGTCTTGCGAGTACTTTCAAAGTACTCACTGGCTTGTTGATTTGGCCAGATGCTGACGAAGGCGATCTCATGGATGAAGAGTTTGATAGCGAGTCCGACACCTAGAGGAGTCCCAGTCAGTCTCGTGCGACCCTGGATTTGGTCACTGTTTTATATCCGCTTCCGCTACCAAATAAATTCATCGAGTCTCACCTCGACGCTCGATGAGATGATAGACTTAGAGTCTTGTATTTCTCTCCCCGCTGTGTTTTTCCACCACCGCCCTATCCTCGAGTCAGTAGTATGTCTCCACACCACTGTGTCATGTCCGCCATTATGTATAATTATTGGCGTGCTTGTAATAATTTGGTTGAGCAACCGTAGTTCAACCCTGTAATATATTTTATGCTACTGGCTTATTGTATCAAGAAGTTGTCTACCAGTGAGGAGAATTTCTCTCATACTGGACTCAAAAGATTGGTTTCTCAATAAATATTTTTATTGGAAAACCGGTCGTGACACAGGGCTTCGCCTAAACTCCGCGACGATATGACCGAGGTGGAATATGGTGGAAGGGGGCACCGCACACGGCTAAGGAACGATCCGTAGATCAACTTGTGTGTCTATGGGGTGCCTCCTGCCCCCGTATATAAAGGAGGGAGGGGGGAGGCCGGCCGGCCCTTGTTGGGCGCGCCAGGAGGAGGAGTCCTCCTCCTAGTAGGAGTAGGACTCCTCCTTTCCTACTCCTACTAGGAGGGGAAGGAAGGGGGAGAGGAGGGGAAGGAAAGAGGGGGGCGCCGCCCCCCTCCTAGTCCAATTCGGACCAGAGGGAGAGGGGGCCCGCGGCCCTTCCTGGCCGCCCCTCTCTCTTCCCACCAAGGCCCATGTGGCCCATTAACTCTCCGGGGGGGGTCCAGTAACCCTCCGGCACTCCGGTTTTCTCCGAAATCACCCGGAACACTTCCGGTGTCCGAATATAGTCGTCCAATATATCAATCTTTATGTCTCGACCATTTCGAGACTCCTCGTCATGTCCGTGATCACATCCGGGACTCCGAACAAACTTCGGTACATCAAAACTTGTAAACTCATAATAAAACTGTCATCGTAACGTTAAGCGTGTGGACCCTACGGGTTCGAGAACTATGTAGACATGACCTAGAACTATTCTCGGTCAATAACCAATAGCGGAACCTGGATGCCCATATTGGTTCCTACATATTCTACGAAGATCTTTATCGGTCAAACCGCATAACAACATACGTTGTTCCCTTTGTCATCGGTATGTTACTTGCCCGAGATTTGATCGTCGGTATCCAATACCTAATTCAATCTTGTTACCGGCAAGTCTCTTTACTCGTTATGTAACACATCATCTTATAACTAACTCATTAGTTACAATGCTTGCAAGGCTTAGGTGATGAGTATTACCGAGAGGGTCCGACAATCGGAGTGACAAAACCTAACCTCGAATTATGCCAACCCAACATGTACCTTCGGAAACACCTGTAGAGCACCTTTATAATTACCCAGTTACGTTGTGATGTTTGGTAGCACACAAAGTGTTCTTCCGGTAAACGTGAGTTGCACAATCTCATAGTTGCAGGAACTTTGTATAAGTCATGAAGAAAGCAATAGCAACATACTAAACGATCAAGTGCTAGGCTAACGGAATGGGTCATGTCAATCACATCATTCTCCTAATGATGTGATCCCATTAATCAAATGACAACACATGTCTATGGTTAGGAAACATAACCATCTTTGATTAATGAGATAGTCAAGTAGAGGCATACTAGTGACTTTATGTTTGTCTATGTATTCACACGTGTATCATGTTTCCGGTTAATACAATTCTAGCATGAATAATAAACATTTATCATGATATGAGGAAATAAATAATAACTTTATTATTGCCTCTAGGGCATATTTCCTTCACCCCCCCCCCCGAAGTTTTTTGATATCCTTCTCCCGGACGGTAGAGGCCATCCACTTGCCTCCTGCTCCGGATCCGGACATTTTCGGGAAGCCTTTTTGGGTGGAGAAGACGAACGCTTGGGCACTAGGGCTCGAGCGAAAAGGAATGGATGAGCAGAGGAAGAAGAAGGCGTGGGTGAAAAAGGGAGTTCTTATCCCCTTATAAAGGCAGCAGAGATCCTGCGCCTCCCCACTTGCCCGGTAAATTCGCTTATTCCCCAAGCGCCACGATTGATGGCACGGTTGGGTTACCCACACCCGTATTGATGAGAATCCCACGATAAGGGGACACGATCTCTGCTTCGACAAGACGTGCCGATAAAACCACCTCGCGATATGTGCGGTGGCAGGTTGTGGAAAACGGTTCGAATAATGACCGGGCCGTGGTGTGATGCCACGCTATGAAAAGATGTCAACAGATTAGATTTGTGGAATATTGTGCTCTCTACGGTGGTATGTGGAATTTGTTTTGCAGAGCCAGACACGATCCTTGTGTTCAAAATCTTCTATGGAGTATTCGGAGAAGGAACCCGCCTTGCAATACCGAAGACAATCTGCGCGCCGGACTCATCGTCATTGAAGCCTGGTTCAGGGGCTACTGAGGGAATCCGGGATTAAGGGGTCCTCGGACAGCCGGACTATATACTTTGACCGGACTGTTGGACTATGAAGATACAAGATTGAAGACTTCGTCCCGTGTCCGGATGGGACTCTCCTTTGCATGGAAGGCAAGCTTGGCAATTCGGATATGTAGATCTTCTTCTCTATAACCGACTCTGTGTAACCCTAGCCCCCTCCGTGTCTATATAAACCGGAGGGTTTAGTCCGTAGGACAACAACAATCATAATCATAGGCTAGCTTCTAGGGTTTAGCCTCTACGATCTCGTGGTAGATCAACTCTTGTAATACTCATATCATCAAGATCAATCAAGCAGGAAGTAGGGTATTACCTCCGTCGAGAGGGCCCGAACCTGGGTAAACATCGTGTCCCCTGCCTCCTGTTACCATTAGCCTTAGACGCATAGTTCGGGCCCCCCTACCCGAGATCCGCCGGTTTTGACACCGACAGCGTGCGCCTTGGCGATGATGGACTCCTTGCCGTTGACGTCGGCCTGGTGCTGCGTCGCACAACGCATGACACACTCGGCGGCGACCTTCTTCTCCACCACAGCAGTTCGCCGGTTCCACCTCTTGGCCGGTTTGGCGTCAAGCTTGGCGAGCTCAGCTGGCGTGAGCTCCGACCGAGGCTTCGTTTTCTTCGCCGCGGGGCGGGCGGCAGCAGGTGGGTTGACGGGATTCACCTTGTTAGCCATGGTGGATGGAGGGAGGGGCAAAGGGCGGGGCGCGTGAGGGTGAAAGATGGGGGCACATGAGCATTTTGGAGGAACATGAGGGAAAGTGACCGCCTGTGCCACCGACAGCGGGCCAGGGGAGGACAAGGGTGCGCGTCCCGTTCGTCCGCGCGCTGTCCGTTCGGCCGTAAACTCGGCTCAAACTTAGACCGGAAATGAGTCGAAAGCGGACAGAAAACGAACAACGGTCTGTTTGCTCCCGCGCGTTGCAGGGCTTGCTTTGTTCGTTTACCTCAAACTAACGCCACCATTGCAGCCCTCACGGCCTGGTCGCTTTGGAGGCACCAAAACGCGGTCATCTTTAATAAAGTAGCCCCTTCCTCTGCTGCACTCACTATAGCCATCAAAGACGAAGCTCGCTCTTGGACCGCGGCAGGAGCCCGAGGGATGACCACGTGCAATCTTGTAAACTGAATTTGCTGTTTTGTAGCTGAGCATCCCCATGTCTTCTGCTCTACTCGGGTCCTAGTCTCGTCATTCGTGTGTACACGACTATAACCCACCCCTGTACTGGTTCTATCACTCCTATCAATGCAATGATACGCTACCTTAATACCTTAGCGTATTCGAGAAAAGAAAAAAAAACGCGGCCGGACCATATGGAGGATTTTTTTAGAGAGTACGGACCATACGGAGTCGTGCGTTGGAGTTACCCTGGACTTTCCAAAGCAACGGAACGACTTGTCGACCGTGCGCTCTTCCGACTTGGGATTGAGTAGGATGCAGGTGAGCGGCGGCGCCCGGGGAGCGAAGACTCTGGCCGGCGACGTGAACCCAAGCTTCGACAGCTTGCCGTTTCCCTCTGTGTTCATCGCCGCTTCGGCGAATCGTCTCCTCTTTCTCCGCTGCCGTGGCGCCGGTGCCCACCACCTGTTCGACGGGATGCCTGAGACGCGCACCGACAGGAAGCAAAAGGAAGCGGACGCGGAGGACCACATCAGCGCACTCCCGGACGCGATCCTCGAGCAGGTGCTGTCGCTCCTCCCCGCCCACGAGGCCGTGCGTTCGTGCGTGCTCTCGCGCCGCTGGCGCGTGCTCTGGAAGTCCGTGACCAACCTGCGCATCACCGACGCCGGCAGCTGGAGCAGCGCCGCCAAGTTCAACAGGTCGTCAACTTCATGCTGCTCTTGCGCCCCGCCTGGAGCCTGCGCGAGGTCGAGCTCTGCACGTTTCCGGCGCAACATGCTCGACCCTTTCCCTTTGTCCACACCAAGGAGCCGGTCCGGTACGTCGAGGAGTGGATTGGGCACGCTGTCGTGTGCGACGTTCAGATGCTCAGGGTCCTTGTCAGCCCAACAACCGAACCGCTGCGGCTCGTCGCGGTGCCTCTGATCTCCCGGTACTTGACGACCCTGCAGCTTCAGTGTGTAGAGCTGGACGACGATGCCTTGGATTTCTCGAGCTGTCCTGTGTTGGAGGATCTAAAGGTGAGCTTATGCATAATTTCTGCTCAGAGGATGTCATCGCACTCGCTCAAGCACCTCTGTGTCGCTGAATGTAGCATTGCATCGGATTTCCGCACACGGATTTCTACCCCGGGTCTTGTTTCGCTGCGCCTGAGTGTTCAGTGCTGGCGGGCTCCTCTGCTTGAAAGCATGCCATTACTAGTAACAGCATATGTCAAAATTAGCCCCCTCCTGCTAGATCATCGATGGTTTGGCTACCATGGAGATAGCACTTCTGATAATCCTGATGGCAGTGGAAAGTGTGTGCTCCTTAGCGGTTTGATCAATGCTACGCATTTGGAGTTGGAAGCTGCAGATGGAGTGGTATGTTCACATTTCGAACTTAATCCCTAGCTTTTTAGGGCATTCACTATTGTGCAGCATTTGTGTGTTCCCTTACTTTATTCATACCATTTATGTAGAAACAAGCTTCTTGTGTTTGCTAGTTGTTGCCTCCCGTTCTGTTCTCAAAGTTATACTACCATTTCAGTAAACACATCCCTGAAAGTTGGTTTTGGTGCGGGTGTATTATCACGCACTATGGTTTAGGGACTCCAGGCTGTTTTGAAAATTTGAAAGCAGTTTGAGTCGAAGCTCGTTTTGAATTTGAAAGCTGGACCATATTGTTGTGTGTTATCTCTTGGTTTTGCTATAAATTCTGCAATGTATTCACTTTATCTTGGATTTTTTTTTTTTTGAAACTTTCATGGGGAGAAAAGGCTCCCCACCTGTATCTTGGATATGAATTAGACGGTTACTTGTTCTTTATTTATGCAGCATATTTTCAAGCTAGACTTGGCATGCTGCCCTATATTCAACAAGTTAAAGACCTTGCTAGTCAATGAGTGGGTTGTTGGTCGTGACTTTTGTGCACTACTTTGCTTTCTTCAACACACACCAGTTTTAGAGAAGCTCATTATTCTACTGCACGAGGTATGCGTCTTTTAATCTCGTAGTCGATGTGTTACCAAACTTATGATGCACAATTGATTGACCTATATAGTTTTGTCGGCTGTAGGATCAAAAGCCTATGATGAATATGGGAGAAAGTCACCTTCAATCTCTACGCCTTAAAACTGTTGAATTCAGATGCACAAAGGTTGATGAAAGTGGTTCACATTTGTTCAAAGATGCTGACTCTTGATAACTTCAGTATCCAGAAGAACAAACACTAATATTCCATTCCATGTAAGTTAAATATGGATATTTTGGCATGCTTATTTTTATAACATTGTATCTGTTTATATTAGTCACAAAGCAATGACTCAAGAAGTCAATAACTAGGAGTAATGTTTTGACATTTTAGCATTGGTTAAGAAAATGGTAATTATGCATTCATTTGTAGCAACTATTATCCAAAACAGTACTAGAGATGTATCAAAACGAATCATCATTTATGCACAAGATCATATTATGTATTAAATTATTTCACACATGTGAAGGCCGTCGGCAGTTTATCACTATTGGGATGGTTCTACTCTTTTAGCATTGTTTCTTAAAATGGAAAATTTAATTCGTTTCGTAACAGCTCATATGTTGTGCTCTTGCAAAATTTATCTTTTTCTTAAACAAGCAAAATTTATGTTTATATTGTTATAGCTAGAATTAGGATATCTGATTGGTTGAGAAAGAACTGGGTTACGTAGGGGTAAACAGTACGAATTTAATCTGATTTATTCTCAGAAATGAAACCTAGTATGATTTTATGTTTGGCAGCAACATACCTGAAATTATTTATGTCATAGGTTCTGTTCGTAATTTGGATAATAGATGTTAAATTGTGTGTGTAACAGCTCTCTTGAATCTGCAAATTATATCTACTATTTGGCTGTTGCCTTGAAATAGTTCACATCAAAATTCAAAATAAAGAAGTGATTCTATTTCTACCTTGCTGCCTAGCAAAACGAGTGTGACATTGTAGATGCATAAAGGTATTGTATTTTATTCTTTTTTGAGTTCACAGTATGTTAGAAGATAAAGCTTAACAATATTTTCATGTTGATATGATGTTTGAGTTGAAGTACTTGATCCTTATATCAATCAGGAACTGATAGCGCTCAGAAGCTATTACAAATATCTCTAAAATGTAATATGCATTCCGGTGCATGGTGGTGCCTATATAGCTGGTGCTCCGATAGTCAATCATTTGGATTTTCTGTTTTCTTCTCCTACATAGTTACACATCTATGAAATTCACCGGTCCTTATCTTCACCGGCGGAGCTATGGCAAGGCTCAAAGGGCCATGACCCGCCCAGTGATGGAGCAAAAACAAATTTTACATGAAGTTTATCCCACAGTAATGCATTGATTTTTAATTTGGTAGCACTGCTTGCACTATCCGGCCCGCCCAACATTTTTTGGGTAGCTCCACCACTGCTTATCTTGGTGCTCACTTGATCTTCCACCTTTTCTCAACTTGGTACTTTTTTTTGAGAAAACGCAAGAGAGCTTGCATTTCATTGCTTGGAAAGAAAGAGGGTTTTAGTTACAGTCCTCCAAGGAGGGAATTACAGTGCCCAAAGGCACATCAGTGAACGTCCCAAGTTTGCGGTACAATGGCTCGTAGCCCTAGGGCGCCGGCTCTGGCCCAGAGGGCGGCCTCGTCCTTGATCTTCGTGAGCAGGTCGGTCGCCGAGGGCCATCCTCTATCGAAGACGCAATCGTTACGATGCTTCCAGATCATCCATGGGACGAGGTGGTCACGGAGGCGAGGCCCTTGCGCATGGGTTTGGGGGTGTGCTGCCGCGCCGTGTGCCACCAGTCGTTGAGAGAGGTCTCGCTGTCAGGCGGGGCGCAGGGGGGCCGGAGCCAGTGCAGCACCTCGCACCAGATCTGCCGGGCAAAGGGGCAAGCTAGGATGAGGTGGTGCATGGTCTCGGGGGTCTGGTCGCAGAGGGGGCATCGCGCGGGGTGTTGCAGGCCGCGGCGGGCGAGGCGGTCGGCCGTCCAACATCGGTCCAGGCGGGCGAGCCAGTGGAATAACGGACGCGCGGGGGTGCCCAGTTCTTCCATGTGAGCTTCCAAGCGTTGCAGCCCGTGGAGCCATTGAAGGTGGCGATGTAGGCCGGGGTGCATGGACAGGGGTCATGGAAGATGGAAGTTAGCTATGCACGTGCCAAAAGCCCAAAACCATCACTAGGTTTCAAGATCTTATGGGTTTCAACTCTAGCCTAACCCAACTTGTTTGGGAACAAAAGGCTTTTTTTGCGAATGGGAATAAAAGGCTTTGTTGTTGTTGCCAACTGCAAATGTCATCAGGAAATTCCAAAAATAGTATTTTGTTTTAAATATCTAATACTCTGCTGACTGGTATCAGGAGAGAACCTAGTGCAATTTGATCTTCATCGAGAAAATAAAAGTTCTGCAGTTCTTCATGTTGGTGCTTCCGGTACACAGCTTTAGTTCTGCTTGAAGTTACTAACTAATGGGTTGTTCCAGATTTGTAGTTCGACTTCAACTCATTATTGGTTTGTTCACTCAGACGATCGTATCATGTGCCACTTCTCTCTTCTCAATCCTTATTACTGGAGGAAATCAGCACATCTTCACTAGAGGCAAGATTTGTATACTAAGATTCCGCTTGAGGTGCTCTTTTGATGGCTGTGATGTAGGGAAAATTGGTAGGATGTGATATTAGTATTTTGGTTAAACTCCTTTATAATAATCCGAACAATTCCAGTTTTCCCAAAGCAAGGTCAATGGTAGCAAGTTTGTATAGGCTTACTTTCTGGTTATATTATCAGAACTTACCGTGCTCTTGTCATCTTTTTACAGGGTTCAGTTTTGCGACAGATTAGGGATTATGATGATGGGTCAACCAGCTAGCTCTCAATTATCAAGAAGTATATTGTCTTGGTTTGCAGGAACCTCACTGCCTGTTCATGCTCATAGAAATGGAGCTTAAAACTGATTATACTGGTTACTTGGATATAAATATACTGATATAGTTCAACCTGGCATAACAACAACAATCCTTACTCCGTTACTCGTAGCCTTCATGTAACTTGTGGCGACTTTGAGAATTGGTTGAGTATGTGAGAGAAACTGAGTCGTCCAAAGTTGTAGAACTTTCTGATTTGCCTGCTTGTCAATTCATGCTTGTCTGATTTGCACTTGCAAGTAAAAGTTCTTGGCCTTTTTTTGAAAGCATAATCCCTCTTTTTTAAGCTGTGATCAAGGTTACGTCAGATAACTCAGTAGAGGAATCAACCCACCATAGGTGGCTCTTCTATCCATTCACAGGTAATAGAAAATCTAGGCATCCGAGCAAGTTCATGAGCGAAAGTATTCACTTCCCTATGGCAATGTTTGAATGTTGCTTGCACAAAATCACATGCTAAGTTAAAAAAGTGATAACAATCGTCAAAGATAGCAGATGCCGCTCCTGGGGATCGACCTCATTCTTTCATCGTTGAGAACTTGAGATCACGTCATCGGGATGATACGGTCCTAGGCCTTAGATGCTGGATTACTTCTCAATCTCACCGATTCTGGATACAAGATGGTCAGGGTCGCCAAGCAAGAAGGGGATTGGGAAGGAGAGCCGGAGGTGGGAAGGGGATACACGCCCAACGGCGGCCAGGTCTAGACACGGATCAATCGATAACCTAGCCACACACGCACACTGGATATATAGGCTACTATGTCCACTCCGGTCCAACCACTTGCTGGTTGGGCTTGCCCTTCCTCTTGGGCCGCCTGGTTGCCACTGGGCCTGGTGGGGGGGGGGGGTGTTCCATGACATTCCTCCCTTTAAGTGTGGCTTGTCCCCAAGCCAACGCTCGCGGAAATCTTGTCTTGAGCGCTTCCTCATCTTCCCAGGTCGCCATCGTGAGAGGGAACCCAAACCATTGTACTTGGACCTGGGCGACTTGCTTGACGCCACGCGTGACGGTGCGCCACTTCAGGATGCTTGCCGGAACTTGGAATGGTAGCAGATCTTCATCGAGCACTGGTAGTTCCGGCAGAATCGGAGTAGTGGGTGGCACGCCTGCTCGCAGCTGAGACACATGTATGACCGGGTGATTTTTGCTCGTTCCGGCAGGTCCAGCCGGTACGCCACCTCTCCAACGCATCCCAGTACCTGAAATGGACCGAAGTAACAAAAAGCCAACTTGTGGTTAGCTCGGGCGGCGACGGAAGACTAGGCATAGGGCTGCAGTTTGAGGTAGACCCAATCGCCCACCGCAAAGGTGCGATCAGATCGTTGCTTGTCCGCTTTGTCCTTCATAATCTGCCTGGCCCGGTGTAGATGATGCTTCAGCGACTCCATGATGGTTGCTCTGTCCCTTGTCCAGGTTGCGAGGTCAGTCACAGTCTCGTCAGCCACGTTGTTGATCCCAAAGAACCTGGGTTTGTGGCCGTATAGAACCTCAAACGGGAAAGACTTGAGTGCAGAGTGATAGGACGTGTTGTACCAGAACTCGGCCAGTGCCAGTCATTCTGACCATCCGCTGGGGCAGTTGTGCACGAAGCACCGAAGATATAATTCCATACACTGATTGACTTGTTCCGTGGTGCCATCGGTCTGGGGGTGACGAGCCGAAGAAATGTTGAGCGTAGTGCGAGTCAGCCGGCACAACTCTGTCCATACTTTACTGGTGAAGATGCGATCCCTGTCTGACACCATCTTATCTGGTGGCCCATGCAGTTTGAACACATTCTCCATGTATGCTTTTGCAACTTGCAGAGCAGAAAATGGATGCCTCAGAGGGATGAAGTGTGCATATCGAGTGAGCTTATCGACCACCACCAGAATGGAGTTGTAGCCCTTGGATGTAGGAAGCCCTTCCACGAAGTCAAGGGTCACCATTTCCCACGCGTGGTCCGAAACCGGCAATGGTTGTAACAGCCCTGGGTATTTCACATGCTCAGACTTGGCTTGCTTGCACGTAGCGCACCTTGCCACAAACTTCTTGACTGTTTGTTTCAGTTTCGGCCATGCAAAGAGCCGGATAATGTGAACGTAGGTCGCATGCACCCCTGAGTGGCCTCCCAAAGCACTTGCATGTAGTTCATGCAAAATCTTCTGTTGTGTTGTTGTGTTGTTGCCCAACCACACCCGGCCTTTGTATCGAATGAGGTCATTGACGACTTGAAATGGCTCTGGTACTGGTGCCCCAACCGCAGCCGTGGTCAACATCTTGGAACAAGCGCTGTCGTTCTGGTACCCTTACTTCACTTCTGTCAACCACACGTGCACACATTCAGTAACTGCTGCCACCACTGCATCTGGGCGTCTTGATAATGCATCCGCTGCGAAGTTGGTGGCCCCCTTGCGGTACTCGATTTTCTAATTCAACCCTAGAAGTTTGGAGAGAGCTTTGTGCTGCCATGGTGTGGTAAGCCGTTGCTCATCGAGACACGACAGGCTCCGGTGGTCAGTACGGATGGTGAACTCAGTTAGGAGCAGATAAGAACACCATTTGTCCACTGCCGGGAGAATCGCGAGGCATTCTTTCTTGTATGTCGACAGTGCACGCTGCCGCGGCCCCAATGCTTGAGTGAGAAAGGCAATTGGATGTTGTCGTTGCATGAGCACCCCGCCGATCCCTGCCTCGGATGCATCAGTTTCTATCACGAAGGGCTGGGAAAAATCTGGAAGAGCTAGTACCAGAGCTGTTGTCACTGCTGTCTTGAGAGTGGTGAATGTTTGGTCGTGCACACTTGTCCAAATATATGGGACCCCTTTCTTTAACAAGTCAGTGAGAGAACGGCTAATGACCCCGTAATGCTTGATGAAACGCCGGTAGTATCCTGCGAGCCCCAAGAATTGTCGCAGCTCCTTGACTGAAGCAGGTGGCTACCATGCTTGCACCTGCTCGATATTCTTGGGACCTGTATGGACACCTTCAGCACTGATCACATGGCCTAGGTAACGCAACTGAGGCTGTCCAAATGAACACTTCTTCAGTTTTAGTTTAAAGGCATGCTCCCTCGGCGACTGGAACACGGATCGCAGCAACCGAACGTGCTCCTTCATGGTCTTACTATGGACGAGGATGTCGTCGATGAAAACCAGCACTCCCTTGCGGATTAGGGGACCCAACACAATGTGCACCCCCTTCTGAAAAGTGAAAGGGCCACCCGTCACTCCGTACGGCATCACCTTGAATTCAAAATGACCATGATGGGTTTGGAATGCCGTTTTTGCTTCATCCCCGGGCCTCATCCGAATCTGGTGGTACCCTACTCTTAAGTCCAGGCTGGTGAAGATTTGAGGACCATACAGCTCGTCGAGGAGTTCTTCAATAATTGGTATAGGGTATCTTGTCTTGACCGTAATCGCATTCAGATGCCGAAAGTCAATACAAAATCTCCAGTCCCCATCCTTCTTCTGCACCAATAGGACCGGTGAAGAAAATGGGCTGTGGCTGACTTGAATTATCCCTTGCTTAAGCATCTCCAAAATCTGGGCTTCGATCTCGTCCTTTTGGGTTGGGTTGTATCTGTACGATCGGACATTGACTGGCTGGGCTCCGGGAATCAACTCGATGGAGTGGTCAAATTCTCGCGCTGGAGGTAACCCTTTTGGCTCATCAAACAACTCCTGAAACTCCTCGAGCAGCTGCTGAATGGGTGATACGTCTCCAACGTATCTATAATTTTTAATTGTTTCATGCTATTATATTACCCCTTTTGGATGTTTATGGGCTTTATTCTACATATTTATATCATTTTTGGGACTAACCTACTAACCGGAGTCCCAACCCATATTGCTGTTTTTTTTGCCTATTTCAGTATTTCGAAGAAAAGGAAACGGAGTCCAAACGGGATGAAACCTTCGGGAGCGTTATTTTTGGAACAAATCTGATCCGGAGAGCCTGGAGTGCAAGTCAAGAAAGCTCCGAGGGCTCCACGAGATAAGAGGCCCCCCTTGTAGGGCGCGCCCCCCTATCTCGTGGGCCCCTCGGGCGTCCACCGACGTACTTCTTCCTCCTATATATACCTACGGACCCCGAAAACATTCAGGAGCATCACGAAACACAATTTCCACCGCCGTAACCTTCTGTATCCGCGAGATCCCATCTTGGAGCCTTCGCCGGCACTCTGTTGGAGGGGGAATCGACCACGGAGGGCTTCTACATCAACACCATAGCCCCTCCGATGAGTTGTGAGTAGTTTACCACAGACCTACGGGTCCATAGTTATTAGCTAGATGGCTTCTTCTCTCTTTTTGGATCTCAATACAATGTTCTCCCCCTCTCTTGTGGAGATCTATTCGATGTAATCTCTTTTTGCGGTGTGTTTGTCGAGATCCGATGAATTGTGGGTTTATGATTAAGTTTATCTATGAATAATATTTGAATCTTCTATGAATTCTTTTATGTATGATTGAGTTATCTTTGCAAGTCTCTTTGAATTATCAGTTTGGTTTGGCCTACTAGATTGATCTTTCTTGCCATGGGAGAAGTGCTTAGCTTTGGGTTCAATCTTGCGGTGATCTTACCCAGTGACAGAAAGGGTTGCAAGACACGTATTGTATTGTTGCCATCGAGGATAACAAGATGGGGTTTATATCATATTGCATGTTTTTATCCCTCTACATCATGTCATCTTGCTTAAGGCGTTATTCTGTTCTTATGAACTTAATACTCTAGATGCAGGCAGGAGTCGGTCGATATGTGGAATAATAGTAGTAGATGCAGGAAGGAGTCAGTCTACTTGTTATGGACGTGATGCCTATATACATGATCATGCCTAGATAATCTCATAACTATGCGCTTTTCTATCAATTGCTCGACAGTAATTTGTTCACCCACCGTAATACTTATGCTCTCGAGAGAAGCCTCTAGTGAAACCTATGGCCCCCGGGTCTATCTCTTATCATCTTTGCTTTCAATCTACTTTTATTTGCATCTTTACTTTTTGCATCTATATTACAAAATACCAAAAATATATTATTATCTCTCTATCTGATCTCACTTTCGCAAGAGGCCGTGAAGGGATTGACAACCCCTTTATCGCGTTGCTTCCGAGTTCTCAGTTTGTTTGTGTAGGTGCGTGGGACTTTTGAGGAGCCTCCTACTGGATTGATACCTTGGTTCTCAAAACTGAGGGAAATACTTACGCTACACTTGCTGCATCACCCTCTCCTCTTCGGGGAAAACCAACGCAAGCTCAAGACGTAGCAAGAAGGATTTCTGGCGCCGTTGCCGGGGAGGTCGTCGCTCAAGTCAAGACATATCAAGTACCCATCACAAACTCATCTCCCTCGCATTTACATTATTTGCCTCTCGTTTTCCTCTCCCCCCACTTCGCCCTTGCCATTTTATTCGCCCTCTCTTTCCCAATCTCCTCCTCTCTTTTTCGCTTGTTGTTTTTCTATTTGCTTGTGTGTTGGATTACTTGTTGCCATGGCACAAGATAATACCAAGTTGTGTGACTTCTCGATACCAATAATAATGATTTCCTTAGTACTCTGATTGCTCCTCTTAATGATGTTGAGTCTTGTGAAATCAATGTTGCTTTGCTGAATCTTGTTATGAAAGATCAATTCGCCGGCCTTTCTAGTGAAGATGCCGCTACTCATCTAAACAATTTTGTTGATTTGTGTGATATGCAAAAGAAGAAAGATACGGATAACAATATTGTCAAATTGAAGTTATTTCCATTTTCACTTAGAGGTCGTGCTAAAATTTGGTTCTCATCTTTGCCTAAAAATAGTATTGATTTTTGGAACAAGTGCAAAGATGCTTTTATCTCTAAGTATTTTCCTCCCGCTAAGATCATCACTCTTAGGAACGATATTATGAATTTTAAACAACTAGATCATGAGCATGTTGCCAATCTTGGGAAAGAATGAAATTGATGCTTCGCAATTGCCCTACTCATGGTTTGAATTTATGAATGATCATACAAAAATTTTATGCCGGTTTGAACTTTGCTTCTAGAAATCTCTTAGATTCGGTTGCGGGAGGCACGTTTATGGAAATTACGTTAGGAGATGCTACAAAATTGCTTGATAATATTATGTCTAATTATTCTCAATGGCACACCGAAAGATCTTCTAGTAAAAAAGTGCATGCTATAGAAGAAATCAATGTTTTGAGTGGAAAGATGGATGAACTTATGAAGATGTTTGCTACTAAAAATGCTCCTCTTGATCCCAATGATATGCCTTTGCCTTCTTTGATTGAGAATAATAATGAATCTATGGATGTGAATTTTGTTGGTAGGAATAGTTTTGGAAACAATGCTTATAGAGGAAATTTTATTACTAGACCGTTCCCTAGTAATCCCTCTAATAATTATGGAAATTCCTACAATAATTCTTATGGTAATTTTAATAAAATTTCCTCTGATTTTGAGAATAGTGTGAAATAATTTATGATTTCTCAAAATAATTTTAATGCTTTGCTTGAAGAAAAATTGCTCAAAGTTGATGATTTGGCTAGGAATGTTGATAGACTTTCGCTTGATGTTAATTCTCTTAAACTTGGATCTTCTTCTCCTAAGCATGATATCAATGAGTCTCTCAAAGTAATGAGAATTTCCATTGACGAGTGCAAGGAAAGAACCGCTAGATTGCGTGCTAAAAAGGAAAGCTTTATAAAATCGTGTTCTTCTAGTCTATATGAAAATAATGATGAGGATCTTAAAGTTATTGATGCGTCTCCGATTAGATCTATGTTTTGCAATATGAATTTTGATGATTATGGGAGTGATGATGAATCCACTTTGCCTAGAAGGCGTCCCAAGAATTCGGAGTCTTTAGATCTTAATGTTAAATTTGGTAAAAGAGAGATTGGAGAATCTTCAACTTCTAATAATGTTGAACCTACTATCTCGGATTTTAAGGAATTTGATTATGATAATTGCTCTTTAAAAGGTTGTATTTCCTTGTTGCAATCCGTTGTTAATTCTCCTCATGCTTATAGTCAAAATAAAGCTTTTACCAAACATATTGGTGATGCCTTGTTGCAATCTTATGATGAAAAACTGAATTTGGAAGTTTCTATACCTAGAAAACTTAATGATGAGTGGGAACCTACTATAAAGATTAGAATTAAAGATTATAAGTGTTTTGCTTTGTGTGATTTGGGTGCTAGTGTTTCCACGATTCCGAAAACTTTATGTGATATTCTAGGTTTCCATGATCTTGATGATTGCTCTTTAAATTTGCACCTTGTGGATTCCACCATTAAAAAGCCTATGGGAAGGATCAATGATGTCCTTATTGTTGCAAATAGAAATTTGGTGCCCGTAGATTTTATCATTCTTGATAGAGATTCCAATCTTTCTTGCCCTATTATTCTTGGTAGACCTTTCCTTAGAACGATTGATGCGATTATTGATATGAAGGAAGGGAACATTAGATTCCAATTTCCTTTAAAGAAAGGCATGGAACACTTTCCAAGAAAGAAAGTCAAACTACCTTATGAATCTAGTGCCAAAGATGGCACTAGTTAAATCTATCTTCGCTTTTATGCCTAGCTAGGGACGTTAAACGATAGCGCTAGTTGGGAGGCAACCCAATTTTCTTTATGTTTTTTGTTTTTGCTCCTGTTTAGGAATAAATCTTGCATCTACTCTCTGTTTAGATGTGTTTTTATCTTTTAATTAGTGTTTGTGCCAAGTAGAACCTATAGGATAACCTACGATGGTAGTTGATTTGTTTTTGCTAAAAAACAGAAACTTTGCGCGCACGAATATAATTTTGTTAAATCACAGGAACGTGCTTTTGCGTTGATTCTTTTTTCTGATATTCAATAGACAAATTGTCCAGGACTTCCTATTTTGGTAGGAGTTTTAGAGTTCCAGAAGTTTGCGTTAGTTACAGATTGCTACAGACTGTTCTGTTTTTGACAGATTCTGTTTTTCGTGTGTTGTTTGCTTATTTCAATGCATCTATGGCTAGTAAATTAGTTTATGAACCATAAAGAAGTTGTAATACAGTAGGTTTAACACCAAAATGAATAAATAATGAGTTCATTGCAGTATCTTATGTGGTGGTTTTGTTTTCTTTCACTAACGGAGCTTATAAGATTTCCTGTTGAGTTTTGTGTTGTGAAGTTTTCAAGTTTTGGGTAAAGCTTTTATGGACTATGGAATAAAGGGTGGCAAGAGCCTAAGCTTGGGGATGCCCATGGCACCCCAAGATATTCAAGAATAGCCAAAAGCCTAAGCTTGGGATGCCCCGGGAAGGTATCCCCTCTTTCGTCTTCGTTCATTGGTAACTTTACTTGGAGCTATATTTTTATTCGCCACATGATATGTGTTTTGCTTGGAGCGTCGTGTATTATATTAGTCTTTGCTTGTTAGTTTACTAAAATCATCCTTGCTGTACACACCTTTTGGGAGAAGCCTATTTGATTAGAATTTGCTAGAATACTCTATGTGCTTCACTTATATCTTTTGAGCTTGATAGTTTTTGCTCTAGTGCTTCACTTATATCTTTTAGAGCACGACGGTGGAATAATTTTGAAGAAATTGCTAGTCTCTCATGCTTCACTTATATTATTTTTAGAGTCTTTTAGAACAGCATGGTATTTGCTATTGTCATAAGGTTGGTCCTAGAATGATGAGCATCCAAGTTGGGTATAATAAAAACTATCATAGAAAGTGAATTGGATGCTATGATCAACTTGATACTTGATAATTGTTTTGAGATATGGAGGTAGTAATATTAGAGTCATGCTAGTTGAGGTGATTATGAAAAATACTTGTGTTAAGGGTTGTGATTCCCGTAGCATGCACGTATGGTGAACCGCTTTGTGATGAAGTTGGAGCATAATTTTATTTATTGATTGTCTTCCTTATGAATGGTGGTCGGGGACGAGCGATGGTCTTTTCCTACCAATCTATCCCCCTAGGAGCATGCGCGTAGTACTTTGGTTTTTGATGACTTCTAAATTTTTGCAACAAGTATATGAGTTCTTTTGATTAATGTTGAGTCCATGGATTATACGCACCCTTTTATCCTTCCATCATTGCTAGCCTCTCTTGTGCCGCGCAATTTTCACCGGTATCATAAACCCTTTATTTACCTTCCTCAAAACAGCCACCATACCTACCTATTATGGCATTTTCATAGCCATTCCGAGATATATTGCCATTCAACTTTCCACCGTTCCGTTCATATGACACACATTACTTTTGTCATATTGCTTTTTGCATGATCATGTAGTTGACATCGTATTTGTGGCAAGGCCACCTTCATAATTTTCATACATGTGCTCTTGATTCATTGCATATCCCGGTATACCACCGGAGGCATTCATATAGAGTCATATTTTGTTCTAGCTTTGAGTTGTAAATCCATAAAAATTGATGATCTTCATTATTAGAGCATTGTCCTAGTGAGGAAAAAATGATGAAGGCTATGATTCCCCCACAAGTCCGGATGAGACTTCGGACTTTACAAAAAGAAAAAAAAAATGAGAAAAGAAAAAAATGAGAAATGCCAAAAAGAAAAAAAGGAAGGCCAAAGAAAAAAAAGGAGAAAAAGAAAAAGAAAAAGAAAAAGAAAAAGAAAAAAAGAGAGAAAAAGAGAGAAGGGACAATGCTACTATCTCTTTTTCCACACTTGTGCTTCAAAATAGCACCATGATCTTTATGATAGAGAGTTTCATATGTTGTCACTTTCATATACTAGTGGGAATTTTTCATTATAGAACTTGGCTTGTATATTTCAATGATGGGCTTCCTCAAAAGTGCCCTAGGTCTTCGTGAGCAAGCAAGTTGGATGCACACCCACTTGGTTTCTTTTGTTGAGCTTTCATATATTTATAGCTCTAGTGCATCCGTTGCATGGCAATCCCTACTCACTCACATTGATATCTATTAATGGGCATCTCCATAGCCCATTGATACGCCTAGTTGATGTGAGACTATCTTCTCCTTTTTTGTCTTCTCCACAACCACCATTCTATTCCACATATAGTGTTATGTCCATGGCTCATGCTCATGTATTGCGTGAAAGTTGAAAGAGTTTGAGATTATTAAAGTATGAAACAATTGCTTGGCTCGTCATCGGGGTTGTGCATGATTAAATACTTTGTGTGATGAAGATAGAGCAACAACCAGACTATATGATTTTGTAGGGATAACTTTCTTTAGCCATGTTATTTTGAGAAGACATGATTACTTTGATTAGTATGCTTGAAGTATTACTATTTCTTATGTCAATATGAACTTTTATTTTGTATTCATTTGGATCTGAACATTCATGCCACAATGAAGAAAATTACATTATAAATTATGCTTGGTTGCATTCCACATCAAAAATTCTCTTTTTATCATTTACCTACTCGAGGACGAGCAGGAATTAAGGTTGGGGATGTTTGATATATCTCCAACGTATCTATAATTTTTGATTGTTCCATGCTATTATATTACCCCTTTTGGATGTTTATGGGCTTTATTCTACATATTTATATCATTTTTGGGACTAACCTACTAACCGGAGGCCCAACCCATATTGCTATTTTTTTTGCCTATTTCAGTATTTCGAAAAAACGAATATCAAACGGAGTCCAAACAGAATGAAACCTTTGGGAGCGTTATTTTTGAAACAAATCTGATCCGGAGAGCCTGGAGTGCAAGTCAAGAAAGCTCTGAGGGCTCCACGAGATAGGAGGGCGCCCCCCTGTAGGGCGCGCCCCCCTATCTCGTGGGTCCCTCGGGCGTCCACCGACATACTTCTTCCTCCTATATATACCTACGGACCCCGAAAACATCCAGGAGCATCACGAAACACAATTTCCACCGCCGTAACCTTCTGTATCCGCGAGATCCCATCTTGGAGCCTTCGCCGGCACTCTGCCGGAGGGGGAATCGACCACGGAGGGCTTCTACATCAACACCATAGCCCCTCTGATGAGTTGTGAGTAGTTTACCACAGACCTACAGGTCCATAGTTATTAGCTAGATGGCTTCTTCTCTCTTTTTGGATCTCAATACAATATTCTCCCCCTCTCTTGTGGAGATCTATTTGATGTAATCTCTTTTTGCGGTGTGTTTGTCGAGATCCGATGAATTGTGGGTTTATGATCAAGTTTATCTATGAATAATATTTGGATCTTCTCTGAATTCTTTTATGTATGATTGAGTTATCTTTGCAAGTCTCTTCGAATTATCAGTTTGGTTTGGCCTACTAGATTGATCTTTCTTGCCATGGGAGAAGTGCTTAGCTTTGGGTTCAATCTTGCGGTGATCTTACCTAGTGACAGAAAGGGTTGCAAGACACGTATTGTATTGTTGCCATCGAGGATAACAAGATGGGGTTTATATCATATTGCATGTTTTTATCCCTCTACATCATGTCATCTTGCTTAAGGCGTTACTCTGTTCTTATGAACTTAATACTCTAGATGCAGGCAGGAGTCAGTCGATGTGTGGAGTAATAGTAGTAGATGCAGGCAGGAGTCGGTCTACTTGTTATGGACGTGATGCCTATATACATGATCATGCCTAGATAATCTCATAACTATGCGCTTTTTTATCAATTACTCGACAGTAATTTGTTCACCCACCATAATACTTATGCTCTCGAGAGAAGCCTCTAGTGAAACCTATGGTCCCGGGGTCTATCTCTTATCATCTTTGCTTTCAATCTACTTTTATTTGCATCTTTACTTTTTGCATCTATATTACAAAATATCAAAAATATATTATTATCTCTCTATCAGATCTCACTTTTGCAAGAGGCCGTAAAGGGATTGACAACCCCTTTATCGCGTTGGTTGCGAGTTCTCAGTTTGTTTGTGTAGGTGCGTGGGACTTTTGAGGAGCCTCCTACTGGATTGATACCTTGGTTCTCAAAACTGAGGGAAATACTTACGCTACACTTGCTGCATCACCCTCTCCTCTTCGGGGAAAACCAACGCAAGCTCAAGACATAGCAATGGGCACTGGAACTTCTTGTTGCTCTGCATCAGGTTTCACTTCTGCCACTAACAGGGTATGCACTATGTCAGTGTGCGCCTGCAGCAAATTGATCTGCGCGGACGATATGGCTTGACATAGTACCTCCTTCTGCCCAATCCCTTGCAGCTGTAGCCTTTTCCGTTGATGCACAATGGACATGTGTTTCGCTGTCCAATTGACAGACATTGGTCCATGTGATTCAAGCCAGTCCATCCCGAGGATCACATCATAACAGCCCAGCGGAAACAGCTTGAATGTGGATCGGAAAGACACCCCTTGGATGGTATACTCACACCCTGGCAGCTCTCGGTCGCATACCGTGATTGCACCATCTGCCACTTTCACCTTGAGTTTGTGTTGCATGGGTTGCACTCCAGGCCACTCCCCTGCCACTTCACTATTGATAAAACTGTGAGAGCTTCCTGAATCCACAAGCATGAGCAAAATCTGATTCCCAATCCTTCCAATCAGTCGGAAGGCCTTCGGAGCTTCTGTACCACTGATAGCTGCTGTTGAGAGGAGGCACAAATCATCTTCTGAGCTTTCCACTTGGTTAGTCGGTGGTTCAGGTGACGGTGGTGGTGACAACATCCCCACCAATTCCTCCACAATGTGTAACTGCACTGTGGAAGCACACGCATGGCCGGGTCCCCATCGCTCGCCGCAGGTAAAACATAATCCCCGTGCCTTCCTGAATGCCCGGAGAGCCTTGAGCTTGTCTTCCATCGATGTACACGTGTTGGGCGTGGTCTTGGCGATATCCAGTCCGCGCCTGGTGTCGAGCGGTGTGGGGGATGGCAGAGAATTGCCCGACCGACCGCCTGGCGAAGCTGCCGAAGAGCTCAGGGGCAACGCCGTGGGTGCCTTGCTCGTGTAGCGCCCACCGCGCGGCGAAGCGCTGGTATGACGATACCCAGCTGCCACCTCTTGCTCCTGCCGTATCATATCGACCACCTCTTCCTGTAGAGCAGCCAGAGAAACAACAGTTTCCAAATCTTGGGGATGATGCAACATAACAGCAATCTTAATCTCATGCGACAGTCCTTCTAAAAATTGAGTAGTGAAAAATAAGGGATCCCAAGAACTGTGATGCGCTAGAAGACTATGCATAATGACATTGAATTGTTCTGCATATTCTAGCACTGTTCCAGTTTGTTTAATTTTGGCAAAGCGACGCAGTAGGTGCTGGAACTCTGATCTCCCAAACTTATCTAACACCGAGGAACAAAAAGACTCCCAGTTGGGGCTTTTGAGATGCATTTGTGACCATTCTAGCCACAACGCCGCTACCCCCGTGAAATGGACAACGGCTGTATCGGTCCACACCAATGGATCAATCCCGCACACACGAAAGTAAGCTTTGCAACAAATCCTCCACCCCGTAGGATTTTTGCCATCAAAACCAGGGCAATCAACATGATTGTGTTGGTGGCGAGAAGGAGTTGCAGCCAGCAAGCCATTCCCAAATTCTAATGGTGGTGGTGGTGGAATTGGAATGGTGGGAAAAGGGGTACGGGGAGGTGTTCGCGACGTACCATTGTCCGGGACCGGTGCGGGGTGGAGAGGCCCTCCGCCGACTAGTGCCCGTGGAGAAGGTGTCCTGCGGTGGCCAACGGGCCCGTAGCCGTCGCCACTGTGGTCCGCCCTGAGCCTTAGCGCGTCCGCCGTTGCCGGCGTCGAGGATTGGTCGGCCTTGTCGGTGGTGTTGGTGTGGAGCGCAATCTTCTCCAGTTGGGCGCGGATGTCGACCAGATCCGCTTGCAGCTGACCCACGACGGTGTCCACGCCGGGACGCCAGGCCGCAAGATCATGGACCACCGGCTCGAGTGAGGCGAGCGCCGGCTCCATCTTCGCCACCGCCGGTGCGATCTGATCCAGGCTCTTCTGGATCCCGAGTAGGGCCTTGGCGATGTTGCTGCGCTTGGTAGCCGCTTCCTCCATCTTCTTCTGAAGATCTAAATCGGCCATAAATTGCTGGAGGCTACGATAGCGCGTCGGCGCCAGATCCGCGCGGCGGAGAGAAAAGTTGGCATGGATTTGTAGGCTCTGAATACCAGATGATACGGTCATAGGCCTTAGATGCTGAATTACTTCTCAATCTCACTGATTCTGGATACAAGATGGTCAGGGTCGCCAAGCAAGAAGGGGATCGGGAAGGAGAGCCGGAGGTGGGAAGGGGATACACGCCCAACGGCGGCCAGGTCTAGACACGGATCAATCGATAACCTAGCCACACACGCACACCCGATATATATAGGCTACGCTGTCCACTCCGGTCCAACCACTCGTTGGTTGGGCTTGCCCTTCCTCTTGGGCCGCCTGGTTGCCATTGGGCTTGCCTCCTAGGCCTGGTCGGGGGGGGGGGGGGGGGGGGGGGGTCGGTGACATTCCTCCCTCCTTTAAGTGTGACACGAGACTCTGCTAAAGAAAGGATAAACAGAAAGACCAATGGCTTCAGCATATATAACGCCTGGGCACCATTCTATATGCTTGTGACACGCGACGATTATCTCTTCATTGTTGCCATGTGTAAGTTTTCTTCTCTCCCACCTAATATATCAAGAAGAAGGTTGCGTCGGTCTCATGGAAATGTCTGAGGCCACGAATGAAGCACTGCTTCACCTACATGTTATGTATGGCATGATCTACTGTGATAATGTCATCCATGGCAAGTAGCGTCCATATCTCTTTTGACTTTTTTACAGCGGACGGCCGTGCGCTTCACATCCTCCTCTCCTCGATCGCAGTTCGGACATGGAGGTGTCACTTTAATGTGTCTATTTGATTGAGAGAACAACACGGAAGTGTATACGCCAGAGGGGAAAAAAGGTTGTTCCGTTCGCATCGACCATGCTGTTCCGTTGCTTGAAAAGTTAACAGGTTCCGACTCGTCTTCGAGACCGCGACCGACTCCAGCTCAGACTATGTGTAGCTCGCTCCACATATATGCGTACGCGCGTGCTACGTTCTTTCTCCACGCCACGCATTTCGTTCGTCACGATTGTAGAATCACGATCTCTCTCTCGAATCAAGATTCAAGAATCACAGCCATGGATATGGGTGCCAACTCGCTGCCGTCGCCGTCGTGCCCCGACGGCAGGAAGCGGCGCGTGTGCTACTACTACGACCCGGGCATCTCCAACGTCGACTACGGCGAGGGACACTCCATGGTGCCCCGCCGCGTCGCCATGACCCACGGCCTCGTCGCCTCCTACGGCCTCCTCAACCACATGACTCGCCTCCGCACCAGGCCGGCCAGCCCGGAGGAGCTCCTCGCGTTCCACGACCAGAAATACGTCGACCTCCTCGGTAGGCTCACCCCCGCCGGGTACATCAGCGACGCCGACCTCCGGCGGACAGCCGAGGAGCATGGCATCGGTCCCGTGCGCCGCTGGGACGGCACCTACACGAACGACAATCCCGCCATCGAAGGCCTCATGGGGTACTGCCTGAGCTACGCCGGCGGGTCGCTGGCCGCGGCGCGCGCGCTCTGCAGGGGCGACCACGACGTCGCCATCAACTGGTCCGGCGGCATGCACCACGCGTGCCGGGGCCACGCCAACGGCTTCTGCTACGTCAACGACATCGTGCTGGCCATCAAGCAGCTCCTCGGCCGCTTCCCGCGCGTGCTGTACGTGGACATCGACGCGCACCACGGGGACGGCGTGGAGAAGGCCTTCGTGGACTCCAACCAGGTGATGACGCTGTCCTTCCACCAGTACGAAAGCCAGTTCTTCCCCGGCACCGGGAGCATCGACGACGTTGGCGAGGGGGCCGGCAGGTACCACGCCCTCAACGTGCCGCTCAAGAAGGGCATGGACGACCAGGGGTACCATGAGCTGTTTAAGCCGATCGTCGGCAAGGCCATGCAGGTGTTCCAGCCGGACGCCGTGGTGCTGCAGTGCGGCGCCGACTCGCTCTCCGGCGACCGGCTCGCTGGCCTCGAGCTGTCGGTGGGCGGCCACGCGGAGTGCGTCAAGTACCTGCGGGGATTCAACGCGCCGCTGCTCCTCCTCGGCGGCGGCGGCTACACCATTAACCACGTCGCCTCCTGCTGGTGCTACGAGGTACGTATACGCACATGAACTCACTCGTGAGTCGTGATTGATCAAAGTAACACTAGCTAGCTCTATCTAATGGCAAACGATCACTCTGTAACTTTGTTTGTTTGTTGGGTTACATCCATATCCATACAGACGGCGGTCGCCGTGGGCAAGGAAGACGAGATCGCCGACGAGATACCACACCATCCGTACGATCACTACTACAGGAGCCAGGGTTACAAGCTCCAGTGCCGCACGGAGGCGCCCGGCAGCCGCAGCAGCGGGGAGAATAAGGACGCGGCCGCCATTAGGGTGAAAGCCCTGGAGCACCTCTCGGCGATCAACTGCGCGCCGAGCATACAGTTCCACGAGCCATGCGCCGCGGCGGCCCAAGGCATGGACGTCGACGACCTCTGCCACGACGACGACGAGGACGATGATGAAGAAGAAGAAGACCCCATGGAGAGGCTGCACCGGCTGTGCGACAACGCGGACCTCGCCGGGTTTTTCGTGGAATTGGGGCGGAAGCACAGTCTATCGTCCTCTGCCATGGGTTGACCCTGCGCTGCCCTCCACGCCATGCATGTGGAGGTTTTGACTCATGTCATTGTTCACTTCATTCACAGGAACCGGCGAGCATTTTGGTAGACACATAATATAGTACTCCTATCTCTTCCAGAGATCCAATTTGTGCCATTTGCATGCTCCTACCTCTCTATCTGTCTTGTTCGAGCTCTACTGTCTGTTTTTGGTCTTTTGTTCTTTGGTTTTTCTCTTTGTATTAGAGGGCTTGCTGGTACTGTAGTATTTTGTTGACCAAATGTATAAATCTAAGTTTGGCACAAAATGAAGAAATATTTTTGAGGGAAAAACACAAAAGGAAGAATTATAAATGAAAGTTTGACATGAAAGATGGAGGAGACAAGTGCATATTTCAACCTCGAACTCTAGCCCTAGTCTAATTTACAACCCCGAACTCCAATACCGTCTAAATTACAACCCCCAACTCTCAAAATCGGTCAAGATTGAACCCTTCTCTCCTTGTTGACCTGTTTTGACCCGTTGACTCATGAACAGTAAATTTTAAAAATATTTAAAATGTTAAAAAACAATAAATTAAAAAAAAACTAAAATTTCAAAACATCCGATTTTTTTGCATTGAAGATGTCTCAATGCGTGAGGTCCCTGTCAATTTTCTTGGCGTCCAGTTATTTAAGTAGGTCTCAGGAAAAAAAAATCGGGCCGAACAATGCTTGAACAGTTAATTGTTTCACTGAGCCCACATTTGTCTTTTTTCCGAGAGTTGCTCAGATGTCCAAACAAGCTGAAAATTGGCACGTACATCACACACTCAAACATCATCTTTTTTGATTTTTTTACATTTTTTAAATTTTCACACGGTGAAAAAAAATCAATTTTCTTTTTAAATTTACTGCTCACCCAGTCAACGGGTCAAAACCGGCCAATAGGGAGAGAAGGGTTGCATCCTAGCCGGTCTTGAGGGTTGTGGGTTGTAATTTAGATGGTATTGAAGTTCGGGGTTGTAAATTCACTTCTCTCAAGATGGAGTGGTCCTGTATTAGAAAATGGAGGGAGTATCAAAATCAAAAGCTCTTGTTCGGTGAAGCCAAAGTGCCAACTCATTCTGACCAATGTGCGCTGCACACTCCCGACTCGCTAGTAGAGTGTCATCTGCTCTTCCTGGTGGCGGCGGCGGCGGCAGGCGAGCGGATCTTCCAACGAGTGAGGTAAGTCTATGTGTCGACAGTTTCCTGTATCTCCTCTCTTCCCATGTCGTTCTTTGCCGCCTTCGCATATCTCGACAGAATGCCTAGGACGGGGCACGACAGTAGTCAATCACATAAGCAATAATTACTAAAGAAAATCAAATCTGAACAATGTTGCATCTTTTCCCCCAATCTTTTAAAAGCCATAATGGTCAAATTGCTAAGATTTCTTCCCAAACTAACTCTAGGGTCAAAAGAAAACAATCTAGCACTAGATTGAAATAGATGAACTAGAAAACCCTAGATGAACTAGCACTGGAGGAAGGAGAGGACGAACCTTGATGTTGGCGGTGCGGCGAGTGGCGGCAAGGTACGGAGGCACGACGACGGCTGGTTGAGGGGGAGTGTGTGCGTGGGTGAAAAGAGGGCGGCGGCTAGGTCTTTTACTAAGGAGGGAGTTAACTCAGATAGGGCAGTGCTGGCGTGGGCTTAAAACACAACACCATAGCTAATAACAGCCTAAATAAAAAAAATACTAAGATTGATAAAAGAGTCAACATAATAAAAGACTCAAAATGATAACTAGTAGCAAAGAAATAGAAGACCCAAAATAATAAAAATACTACTAATAATAAAGACAAAAGTATGATATACAATATTCATTATTTTTTACTAGTATAATCATTAAATACTTAAAACACTTGATAAAATGAAAAAATTGTTTCTCGCGTAACATAAGTTAGCACGCCAGCAATAGATAATTAACTATGACATACATAGCAATCCGACGCCACCACTATCTTCCAAGTGGTGAGTACAGACGGACCAGCATATTTGTGGCGTGTAGAAAAAAGCAACGCTAGTACTAACCATGTAAAGCTGACGTATCAAATAAGTCTACGCCACCACTATTTGAAACAAAATAGTGCTAGCGTTGTGTGAAAATGACACGCCACCAACTAAAGTTGTGGCTAGCCGTTTTTCCACTAATGGGTGGTTGCATTGAGGGCAGATGGAGTCGGTGGAGATACATTTGCGAAGTAAGTTCGCCTTGCAGTTTAACCTGTCTCCGAAAAGAAGCCAACCAAAAATCTTGACCTTAATATGAACAAGAGAGGTCTAAATGTAGTCGGTGTTGATGTCGAGCTCGGTGTTGGGGTAGAGAAGCGTGAAGGTTTCCTGCATGAGAACGGCAACCCATGATTGAGGAATCTTTTGTCGGGGCGTCATTAGCAATGAAGTCATGCGACAAAGACAAGATAGTAGCAAATTCGGCAGAAACAATAGAGGTTAGGCGATCCCAAAGGTTAGTCAATAATCCATCTTGCAAGATTTATTTTTTGAGAGCAAGCAAAGCTTTATAACTTCACGGTGCTCGGGCAGATGGCTCGAAGCACAAGCAACCACCTGGGCTGGTAAACTTACATCAGACACCCCCCCCCCCCCCCCCCCCCCCCCCGCGCCCCCATTCCACAGACTGGTTCATAGGGTACTAGCGGCCAATATCGGCTAACGCACGTGCTACGCATTTGCACTACGTCGACAAACCTTTATTACATGTTTAGAAAACCACATCTTAAGTTGAAACCTCGTGTCCTCAATGACAGCCGCGTATGTAGACGAGTCGACTCTTCTGAAGTCCATGGCCTCAACTAGCAGTTGCAAGTCCGTTTCAAACACCACCCTCAGAATACCCAAGTCAGACGCAAGGGCCACAACATTAGAGAGAGCAACAACTTCTGCCCCAAAGGCATCATGTATATGGTCTTGCATGCCCGGCCTGGCGGCCACAATGGTTGAGAGACTAGAACGCAACTGTGGGTGGAGTGTGAGTAAACGTGGGGGAAACTCAAGCAAGCCAAACTCTAGCCTCGCCCAGCCAGGATGGCTGTTTGGTGTAGTAGAAAAAAGCTAGCTTTGCCTAGCAAACTGGCCTGCATGGGCTAGAAAATCCATGCCCGGACAGGTGAGCCGTGAGCCGATTTGGCTCGCCTCCGTCGGCAAGAATTGATCACAACCTATTAAGCAAGTAACTGCCGTTGTGAACGTGGTTTAGTGGAGGCTAGTCAAATAAACCAAACAAGTAGCCTTGCTCATATGAGCTATGCCTTAGATGAGCTAGAATCCTATTGCCTGGCTGGGCATGTTTAGCTAGAGAACCAAACACACCCTTATTGCTAGTGGTTTGCTAAGTAGCCAGATGTCATGATAAAAAAAGTGGAATTGCCGTTGTTTGAGAGGACGAAGGAGATATGTAAAGTAAATGTATAATGTTTTGAGGACATGTTTGATTCATGGGCACACATTGCCAAACTGTGGCGTAAGGGTTTGTTTCACTGCCACGGTTATGGTATGCCACACTCCCTTAGCTGTATGTCTTACCTCTCGTATACACATACATATTCAAATCTTGTTACATTTGTCGTGATCAATTTGCTCACAAATTTATTTACCTTGAGTTGTGCTAGTAAGAAAAGATCCCACACTTTCCTCCTCCTCCTGTTGGCGCAGCCACCGGTCCACCCTATCTTCGATGGCTTTTGGGCCATGGAGGTGTGAAGGACCTCAGCCCCCCGCTGGCGCGAGGGACCACGTTATGTCTCCCGTTCCTGTTAGGTTTAGTATCTTGGGTGGGGCAGTGTGGCGGTGGCGATGTCCTTCGGTAAGAATAATGTCTCTCACGTTCTATCCCGTCTCGATGGTGCTAGCGTCGTTGGAGGGCGAGTGAAGATGTGTCTCTATCGAATCTCGTGGGATTCAGTCGGTGCTGGTCTTCGGTGGATCTGTTTGGATCTGGTTTTCGTTCGTATTCGTTTGGGTGTTTACAGGTTCGATCCTTCGATCTATGACTTTCTTCATTGGCGATGATTGCTGCTCTGGTGCTTTGGTCCTATGGGGTCTTAGCACGACGACTTGCCGGATGTATACTACAACAAGGTTTGTTTGACTCCAGTGAGGGAGGGGCGATGACGGTGGCACACCTTCGACTCGTTTCAGTGCTTATAGTACCTAGTTGTATTTTTTATTACCTTTGGTATTCTTTGTACTGACATGATCGAAAATTAGAAGTTTCTCACCAAAAAACATGAACAATACGTCATATGTTAATGGGAATGGTTATGTGATTTTGCTGAAACCGTGGAAACATGTGCCAAAATTGCTAAAGCGGCCTATTTCTTTTTAGAGTAAAATGCACCATAAATCCTAAAATTATTAGAGGTGTGTCAGTTTAGTCCTATAATTTCAAAACTGTATTTTTGGGTCCTAAAATTATTGAAGGTGTATCAGTTTAGTCCTATAACTTCGAAACTGTAATTTTAGGTCCTAAAACTATTGAAGGTGTGTCAGTTTAGTCCTATAACTTCGAAAGTGCAGTCTTGGGTTTTAAAACTATTGACTCCTATAACTTCGAAACTGCAGTAATCTTGACGTAATCAAAACCTTATGCTGAGTTCCGGCGTATGTCTTGGACCCAGAATTACAGTTTCGAAGTTATAGGACTAAACTGACACATCTTCAATAGTTTTAGGACCCAAAATTACAGTTTCGAAGTTATAAGACTAAACTGAAACAATTGTACTCCTAGAAACACAAAACAATTGTACTCCTAGAATAATCTTGACGTAATCAAAACCTTATGCTGAGTTCCGGCGTATGTCTTGGACACTGAGATCATGTCGACGGCGCCGCCGGCTCGAGCAGGCCACACTCGAAGTTGGTGTGCTCGAGGAACGGCCCCAGCCTGACCAACCTCGGGATGACCACGCCGTCCCGCGCCGCGCACACCAGCGGGTTGCCCCACTGCACGAGCGCACCGACGAGCCCCGCGCGCGCCGTCAGTGGGAACACGCGCCCCCACCTCTCGCTCTCGTACCTGCGCAACGCCTCGCCGGCGTCGTCGCCCGCGAGCACCGCGGGCGCGAGGTGGCGCGCCAGGACGACGGCGTCCTCGAGCGCGCAGCACGCGCCCTGGCCGAGGTTGGGCGTCATCGGGTGCCACGCGTCGCCGACGAGCACCACGCCGCCCCTGGACGCCGGGGGCGCCAGCCCCGGCCAGAGCCAACGGTCCACGAGGGGCGTCTTCACCACGGCGTCGTCCGGCGTGCTCCGCATGACGGCGACGAGGTCGTCCGGCCAGCCCCGCACCAGGCCCAGGGCCTCGCTCTTGAGCGCCGCGCCATCCGTGGTCTTGGGCCCTGCCATGCCAACGCCAATGCCAATGCCATGCAAGATCAGTCCAAGCAACTTGATCAAACCTCGCCTTCTCATGTCAATATGTCATATCAAAATGAAGTACCTGGGGTTGCGCTGTTGAAGCAGATGAACCAGTAGACTTTGGTCGGGGAGACCGGGACGAAGCCGGCGCGGACGCCCCGGCCGTAGATGTAGTTCACCTTGGACTCGAACGGCTGCCCGCCAGCGTAGTCCGCGAGGCCACGGAACGCCATGTGCCCCACGTACCGGGGCTCCGAGAACCCCATCCACCTCGCGATCGGGGAGTTGACGCCGTCGCAGCCCAGCACCACTTTGGACAGGAGCCGCCTCCCGTCCTGGAGCTCCAGCAGGGTGCCATCGGGCCCTTGGCCGGCGATGGATTTGAGCCTGGACGAGAAGGAGATGGCGCCCGGCGGGAGCTTGGAGGCCAGCGCCGCGAGCAGCGCTCCCCTCTCTACCGCCCGCACCTCCTGCCTGACGCACACATCAATAGTTAAAGCAGAGCAAATCGATACAAGAACACAAGGCAAGTGTTGAGGCAGACATACCCGGGAGCCTCTTCCTCGAAGGAGAACTCGCGCAGGTCACGACCGCCCGCCGACGACCGCATCCTCATCCTGCGATCAGCTGAAACCTCGCAATTTAAGCACTGGACGCATGAAGGAAGGAGAGAGGAGAAGTGCTAGGTAGGTGTACCCCTGGACGCGGAGGTACTTGGCCCGGAGCTCGTCGGCGACGCCGATGGAGTCCAGCACGCGCCACCCGTTCTTGAACAGCGTCAGCGACGTGCCGCCCGCGCGCAGGGACGGGCCCTGCTCCAGCACGGTGGCGCTCACGCCGAGCCGGCGCAGGGAGAGCGCGGTGGCCAGACCCGCGATGCCCGCACCCACGATGACCACTTCCTCCGCCTTAGCAGAGGAGGAGGACGACGACGCAGAGACGGCACCCCGGCGACGGCCATGATACGAATCGGAACAAGGGTGACGCGCAGGGGAGGACACGAAGGTGCTCAGCGGAACCGGTGCCATGGCAACGACGAGCATTTCTTGGACAGGAGCTGCGGACCGGAGCAGTGAGCCCGGTGGTTTGTGGGTCTCGGGTTCGCAAAGCTTAAGAATTTGGAGCCACACGTCCGGCAACAAGATTCAGAGACAGGAGACAAGACACGTCCACCACCTCGCTGCGATCCAGAAACTTTGCGTCTCAGAGATTTACTGCGAATTTCAGTAATCAACTTTAGCATCGCTCACTCCCCTCAAAAAAAAAAAATACTTCAGCATCACTCACGTCCTAACCCAATAAGTTAAAAATGTGATGCTGTAATAATTTATATACAACAAAAGGTGTAATCAAAAGGATAATTCATAAGTCGGACATGAAACACATTTTTTGAGTTTCCCGTTGTGTGCCCTAACCTGTGTTGTGTATATATATATATATATATATATATATATATATATATATATATATATATATATATATATATATATATATATTTGAATGCCAACCTGTGTTGTATATATATTAGTACAACATCGCCTAACCCTTATCCAGCTATGGATAGTGTTCGTGTCCTTTTCAGTTTTCACGTCCTAAAGGCAAGAGCTCCTACCTCCTAGTTGGTGTGTGGGTCGAAATAAGACGCGAGCAAGATGCACCGTTGTCACACTATCTCTACTATTCATCCCTCCTCTCTCTTGCCTATCTCACCAACGACATTGATGACATTCAGACTTGAGGAATATTTTGATGATCAACAAGTAATAGTGAGCCCCAATATCTTCTACCTTAAGAATTATTTCTTTCCAATAATCACTCACTTTTAGTTAGTCTATCTGATAATCCTAAGATCTGGCAAGCATGAATATTAAATTATAACAGTAACAACAAGCAACAACAAGTAATTATAATTTGTGCTCATCTAAAAAAAAGAATTATAATCGGTGCAAGCATGCATAGCATCCAGCCAAGGTTTTATGTTTCGTTTTGCAAATTTTACTGCCCTTGAATGAAATGGGCGAATTTTGGAATTTTAAACTTTTTTCGGAAAATCTCGGATGAAAAGGACAATTCAAAATTCAAATTTGTGGATGAAAAAAGCAAAAGTATAAAAAAACAACCAAAATTGTACAATTTTTTTCAATCCTACAACAAAACTAAAGCACAGTCAAACTGAACAACACGAATCCCTTGATTGATATACACCCACGAATAACTCTGAACAACATAAATACCCCAGTACTTACTACTCATCTTGGTCTGGTTAGTACTTAGTAGTAGTACATCAATCCCAGCAGGAAGGCACGCGCATGCACATCACATTCTGGTCCCGTTCCAGCCGCCTGGATGCCGCATCTAGCACCTTCCAGAGTTCCAGTTCGTACAGTTTTGATTTTTTTTAAAAAAGCAACATGCACACCCAGAAATCCCCACCGACGGCCCACTGTGTGCCTCGTTTCTATCCACACAGCGCCGTTTCTCTTATCCATCCGCTTCGCCCCCATCTTCCTCCTCATGCTACTTCATCGCCTCCACACAGCGCCGTTTATCTTATCCATCCGCTCCACCCCCATCTTCCTCCTCATGCTACTTCATCGCCCAAAGTAGCTCGTCCTTCTCTTCTCCATCCACTAACACCAGCCAAGCGCTGCTCTCCTCTTCTCGCCCACGGTGGCTAGGCAGCCACTTCCTGGCTGGCAGCGCCGACGTGTTTGCTGCAACAGCTGGGGCGGTGACAGCGTGCTCGTCGGTGCACCGGGACAAGGGCGGAGTCCCCGTGCCGTGGTGGTGTAGCTCACCCCGATTGTGGCTGCAGGCAACGGAGCCGGTGTGCAGTGGCTCGGTTGCTCGCCAGATCTGGCGGCCGACCATATGCCATGCCAGCGCGCGGGGGCTGTGGCGGAGGCGCGGTAGGCAGGGTGGTGTTGCTCGTCTGCCGGTAGGCGCGGATGTGGGAGTGTCGAAGTTGCCTCCGGTGAAAGCTCCCACATGACTGTACCATAGACATCCAAGGCTCTCTCTCCTTCTTTAGGATTATTAGCTCAAATGGCAATTTAACTGAGACCTTTCTTTCCATTATGCGCCTCTCCTCTTTTTGTTCATTTCGATTGGTGACGCATAATACATGCGACAGGCACCTCTCATCCTCTCTTTGTTGGCTTGTTGATCTTGCAACGCATGAACGTATATAAGTTTGTAAGATTTCATGTAAAAGAGCAGGGTGGGACTATTAATAGAGATTTGAAATTTTAGCACAGGCATGAGAAAGGTGCAGGTCCTTGACACCAGCACCATTAGTTGCGCCGACCTGGCTAGGAAGGTAGAGAAGAGAAGGTGGACTATGCTAGGGATGGCTGGAGGTGGAGGTCGTTGGGAGATGGTGTTGGGTTTCGTAGTAATTTCAAAAAATTTCCTACGCACATGCAAGATCATGTGATGCATAGCAACGAGGGGAGAGTATTGTCTACGTACCCAACGCAGACCGACTGCGGAAGCGATGACACGACGTAGAGGAAGTAGTCGTGCGTCTTCTCGATCCAACCGATCAAGCACCGAAACTACGGCACCTCCGAGTCCGAGCACACGTTCAGCTCGATGACGATCCCCGGACTCCGATCCAGCAAAGTGTCGGGGAAGAGTTTCGTCAGCACGACGGCATGGTGACGATCTTGATGAACTACAGCAGCAGGGCTTCGCCTAAACTCCGCTACAGTATTATCGAGGAATATGGTGGCAGGGGGCACCGCACACGGCTAAGGAATAGATCACGTGGATCAACTTGTGTCAACTTGTGTGTTTTGGGGTGCCTCTACCTCAGTATATAAAGGAGCCAAGGGGGGGAGGAGGCGCCGGCCAGGAGGAGGGGCGCAGGAGGAGTCCTACTCCTACCGGGAGTAGGACTCCCCTCCAATCCTATTCCAACTAGGATTCCCCAAGGGGGAAAGAGGAGAGGGGTGGCCGGCCACCTCTCCTAGTCCTAATAGGACTAGGGGAAGGGGGGAGGCGCGCAGCCCCTTGGGCTGCCCCTTTCTCCTTTCCACTAAGGCCCATGAAGGCCCATATGGTTCCCGGGGGGTTCCGGTAACCTCCCGGTAACCCGGTAAAATCCCGATTTCACCCGGAACACTTCCGATGTCCAAACATAGGCTTCCAATATATCAATCTTTATGTCTCGACCATTTCGAGACTCCTCGTCATGTCCGTGATCACATCCGGGACTCCGAACAACCTTCGGTACATCAAAATGCATAAACTCATAATATAACTGTCATCGTAACCTTAAGCGTGCGGACCCTACGGGTTCGAGAACAATGTAGACATGACCGAGACACGTCTCTGGTCAATAACCAATAGCGGGACCTGGATGCCCATATTGGCTCCTACATATTCTACGAAGATCTTTATCGGTCAGACCGCATAACAACATACGTTGTTCCCTTTGTCATCGGTATGTTACTTGCCCGAGATTCGATCGTCGGTATCCAATACCTAGTTCAATCTCGTTACCGGCAAGTCTCTTTACTCGTTCCGTAATACATCATCTCACAACTAACATATTAGTTGTAATGCTTGCAAGGCTTATGTGATGTGTATTACCGAGAGGGCCCAGAGATACCTCTCCGACAATCGGAGTGACAAATCCTAATCTCGAAATACGCCAACCCAACATCGACCATTGGAGACACCTGTAGTACTCCTTTATAATCACCCAGTTACGTTGTGACGTTTGGTAGTACCCAAAGTGTTCCTCCGGTAAACGGGAGTTGCATAATCTCATAGTCATAGGAACATGTATAAGTCATGAAGAAAGCAATAGCAACATACTAAACGATCGGGTGCTAAGCTAATGGAATGGGTCATGTCAATCAGATCATTCAACTAATGATGTGACCTCGTTAATCAAATAACAACTCATTGTTCATGGTTAGGAAACATAACCATCTTTGATTAACGAGCTAGTCAAGTAGAGGCATACTAGTGACACTCTGTTTGTCTATGTATTCACACATGTATTATGTTTCCGGTTAATACAATTCTAGCATGAATAATAAACATTTATCATGATATAAGGAAATAAATAATAACTTTATTATTGCCTCTAGGGCATATTTCCTTCAGTCTCCCACTTGCACTAGAGTCAATAATCTAGTTCACATCGCCATGTGATTTAACAGCAATAGTTCACATCACCATGTGATTAACACCCATAGTTCACATCGATATGTGATCAACACCCAAAGGGTTTACTAGATTCAGTAATCTAGTTCACATCGCTATGTGATTAACACCCAAGGAGTACTAAGGTGCGATCATGTTTTGCTTGTGAGAGAATCTTAGTCAACGGGTCTGTCACATTCAGATCCGTAAGTATTTTGCAAATATTTATGTCAACAATGCTCTGCACGGAGCTACTCTAGCTAATTGCTCCCACTTTCAATATGTATCTAGATCGAGACTTAGAGTCATCCAGATCAGTGTGGAAACTTGCATCGACGTAACTTTTTACGACGAACCTTTTTGTCACGTCCATAATCGAGAAACATATCCTTATTTCACTAAGGATAATTCTGACCGCTGTCCAGTGATCTACTCCTAGATCACTATTATACTCCCTTGCCAAAACTAGTGTAGGTATACAATAGGTATGGTACACAGCATGGCATACTTTATAGAACCTATGGCCAAGGCATAGGGAATGACTTTCATTCTCATTCTATTTTCTGCCGTGGTCGGGCTTTGAGTCTTACTCAACTTCACACCTTGTAACATAGGCAAGAATTCTTTCTTTGACTGTTCTATTTTGAACTACTTCAAAATATTGTCAAGGTATGTACTCATTGAAAAAACTTATCAAGTGTCTTGATCTATCTCTATAGATCTTGATGCTCAATATGTAAGCAGCTTCACCGAGGTCTTTCTTTGAAAAACTCCTTTCAAACACTCCTTTATGCTTTGCAGAATAATTCTACATTATTTCCGATCAACAATATGTCATTCACATATACTTATCAGAAATGTTGTAGTGCTCCCACTCACTTTCTTGTAAATACAGGCTTCGCCGCAAGTCTGTATAAAACTATATGCTTTGATCAACTCATCAAAGCGTATATTCCAACTCCGAGATGCTTGCACCAGTCCACAGATGGATCGCTGGAGCTTGCATATTTTGTTAGTACCTTTAGGATTGACAAAACCTTCTGGTTGTATCATATACAACTCTTCTTTAATAAATCCATTAAGGAATGCAGTTTTGTTTATCCATTTACCAGATTTCATAAAATGCGGCAATTACTAACATGATTCGGACAGACTCAAGCATAGATACGAGTGAGAAACTCTCATCGTAGTCAACACCTTGAACTTGTCGAAAACCTTTTGCGACAATTCTAGCTTTGTAGATAGTAACACTACTATCAGCGTCCGTCTTTCTCTTGAAGATCCATTTATTTTCTATGGCTTGCCGATCATCGGGCAAGTCAACCAAAGTCCATACTTTGTTCTCATACATGGATCATATCTCAGATTTCATGGCTTCAAGCCACTTTGCGGAATCTGGGCTCACCATCGCTTCTTCATAGTTCGTAGGTTCATCATGATCTAGTAGCATGACTTCCAGAAAAGGATTATCGTACCACTCTGGCGCGGATCTTACTCTGGTTGATCTACGAGGTTCAGTAGTATCTTGTTCTGAAGTTTCATGATCATCATCATTAGCTTCCTCACTAACTGGTGTAGGTGTCACAGAAACAGTTTTCTGGGATGTACTACTTTCCAATAAGGGAGCAGGTACAGTTACCTCGTCAAGTTCTACTTTCCTCCCACTCACTTCTTTCGAGAGAAACTCCTTCTCCAGAAAGTTTCCGAATTTAGCAACAAAAGTCTTGCCTTCGGATCTGTGATAGAAGGTGTATCCAATAGTTTCCTTTGGATATCCTATGAAGACGCACTTCTCCGATTTGAGTTTGAGCTTATCAGGATGAAACTTTTTCATATAAGCATCGCAACCCCAAATTTAAGAAACGACAGCTTAGGTTTCTTTCCAAACCATAGTTCACACGGTGTCGTCTCAACGGTTTTAGATGGTGCCCTATTTAACGTGAATGCAGCTGTCTCTAATGCATAACCCCAAAACGATAGTGGTAGATCGGTAAGACACATCATAGATCGCACCATATCTAATAAAGTACGGTTATGACGTTCGGACACACCATTACATTGTGGTGTTCTAGGTGGCATGAGTAGTGAAACTATTTCACATTGTTTTTAACTGAAGGCCAAACTCGTAACTCAAATACTCTTCTCTATGATCAGATCGTAGAAACTTTATTTTCTTGTTACGATGATTTTTCACTTCACTCTGAAATTCTTTGAACTTTTCAAATGTTTCAGACTTATGTTTCATCAAGTAGATATACTCATATCTGCTCAAATCATCTGTGAAGATCAGAAAATAATGATACCTGTCGCGAGCCTCAATATTCATCGGACCACATACATCAGTATGTATGATTTTCAATAAATCTATTGCTCGCTTCATTGTTCCGAAGAACAGAGTCTTAGTCATCTTGCCCATGAGGCATGGTTCGCAAGCATCAACTTGATTCATAATCAAGTGATTCCAAAAGCCCATCAATATGGAGTTTCTTCATGCGCTTTACACCAATATGACCTAAACGGCAGTGCTACAAACAAGTTGCACTTATCATTATTAACTTTGCATCTTTTGGTTTCAATATTATGATTATGTGTATCACTATGATCGAGATCCAACGAACTATTTTCATTGGGTGTATAACCATCGAAGGTCTTATTCATGTAAACAGAACAACAATTATTCTCTGATTTTATATGAATAACCGTATTGCAATAAACATGATCAAATCATATTCATGCTCAACGTAAACGCCAAATAACATTTATTTAGGTTTAACACTAATCCGAAAGTATAGGGAGTGTGCGATAACGATTATATCAATCTTGGAACTACTTCCAACACTCATCGTCACTTCCCCTTCAACTAGTCTTGTTTATTCTGTAACTCCAGTTTCGAGTTACTAATCTTAGCAACCGAACAAGTATCAAATACTCCGGGGCTACTATAAACACTAGCAAGGCACACATCAATAACCTGTATATCAAATATATCCTTGTTCACTTTGCCATCCTTCTTATCTACCGAATATTCAGGGCATTTCCGCTTCCAGTGATCATTTCCTTTGCAGTGTAAGCACTCAGTTTCAGGCTATGGTCCAGCTTTGGGCTTCTTCGCAGGAGTGACAACTTACTTGTCTTTCCACTTGAAGTTCCCTTTCTTTCCCTTTGCCCTTTTCTTGAAACTAGTGGTCTTGTCAATCATCAACACTTGATGCTTTTTCTTGATTTCTACCTTCGTCGATTTCAATATCACGAAGAGCTCGGGAATCGTTTTCGTCATCCCTTGCATACTATAGTTCATCATGAAGTTCAGTAACTTAGTGATGGTGACTAGAGAATTCTGTCAATCACTATCTTATCTGGAAGATTAACTCCCACTTGATTCAAGCGATTGAAGTACCCAGACAATCTGAGCACATGCTCACTAGTTGAGCGATTCTCCTCCATCTTTTAGCTATAGAACTTGTTGGAGACTTCATATCTCTCAACTCGGGTATTTGCTTGAAATATTAACTTCAATTACTGGAACATCTCATATGGTCCATGATGTTCAAAACATCTTTGAAGTCCCGATTCTAAGCCATAAAGCATGGTGCACATAACTATCAAGTAGTCATCATATTGAGCTAGTCAAACGTTCATAACGTCTGCATCTGCTCCTGCAATAGGTCTGTCACCTAGCGGTGCATTAAGGACATAATTCTTCTGTGCAGCAATGAGGATAAACCTCAGATCGCGGATCAAATCCGCATCATTGCTACTAACATTTTTCAACACAATATTCTCTAGGAACATATCAAAATAAACATATGAAAGCAACAATGCAAGCTATTGATTTTACAACATAATTTGCAAAATACTACCAGGACTAAGTTCATGATAAATTTAAGTTCAATTAATCATATTACTTAAGAACTCCCACTTAGATAGACATCCCTCTAATCTTCTAAGTGATTACGTGATCCAAATCAACTAAACCATGACCGATCATCACGTGAGATGGAGTAGTTTTCAATGGTGAACATCGTTTATGTTGATCATATCTACTATATGATTCACGCTCGACCTTTCGGTCTCCGTGTTCCGAGGCCATATCTGCATATGCTAGGCTCGTCAAGTTTAACCTGAGTATTCTGCGTGTGCAAAAACTGGCTTGCACCCGTTGTAGATGGACGTAGAGCTTATCACACCCGATCATCACGTGGTGTCTGGGCACGACGAACTTTGGCAACGGTGCATACTCAGGGAGAACACTTCTTGATAATTTAGTGAGAGATCATCTTATAATGCTACCGTCAATCAAAGCAAGATAAGATGCATAAAAAGATAAACATCACATGCAATCAATATAAGTGATATGATATGGCCATCATCATCTTGTGCTTGTGATCTCCATCTCCGAAGCACCGTCATGATCACCATCGTCACCGGCGCGACACCTTGATCTCCATCGTAGCATCGTTGTCGTCTTGCCAATCTTATGCTTTCACGACTATCACTACCGTTTAGTAATAAAGTAAAGCATTACATCGCGATTGCATTGCATACAATAAAGCGACAACCATATGGCTCCTGCCAGTTGCCGATAACTTGGTTACAAAACATGATCATCTCATACAATAAAATTCAGCATCATGCCTTGACCATATCACATCACAACATGCCCTGCAAAAACAAGTTAGACGTCCTCTACTTTGTTGTTGCATGTTTTACGTGGCTGCTACGGGCTTAAGTAAGAACCAATCTCACCTACGCATCAAAACCACAATGATAGTTTGTCAAATAGACTCCGTTTTAACCTTCGCAAGGACCGGGCGTAGCCATACTTGGTTCAACTAAAGTTGGAGAGACAGTCGCCCGCAAGCCATCTCTGTGCAAAGCACGTCGAGGGAACCGGTCTCGCGTAAGCGTACGCGTAAGGTTGGTCTGGGTCGTCTCGTCCAACAATACCGCCGAACCAAAGTATGACATGCTGGTAGGCAGTATGACTTGTATCGTCCACAACTCACTTGTGTTCTACTCGTGCATATAACATCAACATCAATAACCTAGGCTCTGATACCACTGTTGGGTTTCGTAGTAATTTCAAAAAATTTCCTACGCACACGCAAGATCATGTGATGCATAGCAACGAGGGGAGAGTATTGTCTACGTACCCAACGCAGACCGACTGCGGAAGCGATGACACGACGTAGAGGAAGTAGTCGTACGTCTTCTCGATCCAACCGATCAAGCACCGAAACTACGGCACCTCCGAGTTCGAGCACACGTTCAGCTCGATGACGATCCCCGGACTCCGATCCAGCAAAGTGTCGGGGAAGAGTTTCGTCAGCACGACGGCGTGGTGACGATCTTGATGAACTACAGCAGCAGGGCTTCGCCTAAACTCCGCTACAGTATTATCGAGGAATATGGTGGCAGGGGGCACCGCACACGGCTAAGGAATAGATCACGTGGATCAACTTGTGTCAACTTGTGTGTTTAGAGGTGCCTCTACCTCAGTATATAAAGGAGCCAAGGGGGGGAGGAGGGCGCCGGCCAGGAGGAGGGGCGCAGGAGGAGTCCTACTCCTACCGGGAGTAGGACTCCCCCCCCAATCCTATTCCAACTAGGAATCCCAAAGGGGGAAAGAGGAGAAGGGTGGCCGGCCACCTCTCCTAGTCCTAATAGGACTAGGGGAAGGGGGGAGGCGCGCAGCCCCTGGTGGGCAGCCCTTTCACCTTTCCACTAAGGCCCATGAAGGCCCATATGGTTCCCGGGGGGTTCCGGTAACCTCCCGGTAACCCGGTAAAATCCCGATTTCACCCGGAACACTTCCGATGTCCAAACATAGACTTCCAATATATCAATCTTTATGTCTCGACCATTTCGAGACTCCTCGTCATGTCCGTGATCACATCCGGGACTCCGAACAACCTTCGGTACATCAAAATGCATAAACTCATAATATAACTGTCATCGTAACCTTAAGCGTGCGGACCCTACGGGTTCGAGAACAATGTAGACATGACCGAGACACGTCTCTGGTCAATAACCAATAGCGGGACCTGGATGCCCATATTGGCTCCTACATATTCTACGAAGATCTTTATCGGTCAGACCGCATAACAACATACGTTGTTCCCTTTGTCATCGGTATGTTACTTGCCCGAGATTCGATCGTCGGTATCCAATACCTAGTTCAATCTCGTTACCGGCAAGTCTCTTTACTCGTTCCGTAATACATCATCTCACAACTAACATATTAGTTGTAATGCTTGCAAGGCTTATGTGATGTGTATTACCGAGAGGGCCCAGAGATACCTCTCCGACAATCGGAGTGACAAATCCTAATCTCGAAATACGCCAACCCAACATCGACCATTGGAGACACCTGTAGTACTCCTTTATAATCACCCAGTTACGTTGTGACGTTTGGTAGTACCCAAAGTGTTCCTCCGGTAAACGGGAGTTGCATAATCTCATAGTCATAGGAACATGTATAAGTCATGAAGAAAGCAATAGCAACATACTAAACGATCGGGTGCTAAGCTAATGGAATGGGTCATGTCAATCAGATCATTCAACTAATGATGTGACCTCGTTAATCAAATAACAACTAATTGTTCATGGTTAGGAAACATAACCATCTTTGATTAACGAGCTAGTCAAGTAGAGGCATACTAGTGACACTCTGTTTGTCTATGTATTCACACATGTATTATGTTTCCGGTAAATACAATTCTAGCATGAATAATAAACATTTATCATGATTATAAGGAAATAAATAATAACTTTATTATTGCCTCTAGGGCATATTTCCTTCAGATGGAGGGTGGCGGAGCGATGGGATTGGGGAGACAGCGCGCGGCCGCGGGGGTGGAGCGCTGGAGTTGGAGATAGGATTAGGAGGCAGGGTCGAGCGGTTGTTTTTTTATCTGACCTGTACCGGTTCGATTGACTTATTTTTGGATTGCGGGTTGATTTCCTGTAAACCAAGGGGCTTTTGTGCAAAACAACCACGGCGGATGACCAGAAACCCTACGTGCTTTATTATTATTATTATTATTATAGGTAGAGATAGAGATAATCCCTCGGTTCACCCTAAAAAACAACCCCTCAGTTCAGAAAATAGTAATTAAAGAAATATAATGCCTACGAGCACATCACACAACATTTTCGATGACAAGCTTAGTTCCGTGAGGATGACCACTTTAATTGACAAGCATGACATCTTCACGCTTCAATTTATTATTTAATAAAAGATTGCCGTGTGTGTCTACTAACTTTCAATCCTTGCATCACTAGAATTGTCATCGAAAACATTCGATTTGTCATGTGCTCGTACCAAACGTCAGGAATACTTATCATTTCCGTAATTAAAAGCAGAGGCATTTCCCTTCTCCAGTTCTACTTACGATTTACTAGTTATTTCTCTCCTTACTAGTCAATGTGTACGTGCAATGCACGTTAATTTAGAAATATATTAAGTGCATGCGGATATTAAGTAGGATATTATTTGCATGTTATTATGTGATTAGTACTATATTAGGCATGAAATTAACTGCACACTAAACGTGTTGAGCGCTCAACATTGAAACAGTCTAGGTTGTTGGATTGACATGATTTGATGGCCGAGATTAATTGAATCTGCCCCTTTGGGTCTTTTTATATTGGTATAGATGAAATGCTGAGCTCGTCTGAGATGTCAATCAATCTAAGAACAACAGTTAAACTCCCCTGCTAGGTTTATCTTATTTCAGACAACTGCACTGAGGTGGCAGCAGTTACACTTACATCAAAGGAAACGCATAAGGCATACAGGTTCAGGCAACACATTCAAGTGCGGTTATTAACATCATCACACATCACGAAATCTAATCATCGACTCGGATAGCCAGACCGGGACAAGCTCGAATTCTGAAGAAACGAGGCATCATCAACAAGTAGAAGTAGATGATCGTGCGAATTCAGTTCTCGTAGATCCAAGGGTGGAGGTTGCTCTTCCATTCGGCCAAGCCTCCTGGGAACCACAGAGCGATCTCCTTCTTTCCGTTCTCCACAGAATCACTTCCATGAATGACATTCCTACACAGCAGAAAACTGAGTTCAGTCTAGGGAACCAGTATTATTCGTTAAGTTTCGATCAAAGCTACAATTAACACCTCCTTCTGCCGCATTGCAAACATAGACAATTGATAATAGTTGTGAAAACTCAAGACGGTATTACTACTCTCTACTCGCATACTCCACACCAAGAAAAAAAGACATTGAAAGTTGAATAGAAGGGAGTTCAGTGATCAATGTACAAACAACATTTGCTCACCTGCTAACCTCCACAGCATGGTCACCACGGATGGTGCCAGGAGCTGCCTCCCAGGGCCTGGTGGCCCCGATGATCCTTCGGCCAGTCAAGACAACATCCTTCCCCTCCCACACCATGGCCACAACAGGGCCGGAAATTATGTAATCCACCAACTTGGCAAAGAAGGGCTGGGCAGAGAGATCGGCGTAGTGCTGCTGCGCGAAGGATTTCTCCACGTTCATAAACTTCATCCCTGGATCATCACATTTCCAAACAATTTATAAGCACCAAAATAATTCAACCAGTGATATTTGATGGGCTATTGGACGTGTGAACCATCCAAGGCAATAATTATAAAAGCCGAACCGAAACAAGTTTCAGATGAGCTCTTCTTTTAACATACGTTTCAGATGATGTTTGCGGTTTCTTTCCCATTCAAATCCTTTTTTTAACTGATATTTTGTGGCAACAACAAGTAGCCATTAGCCATGTAACAAATAGTGTATCTCATCGAGGGTCGCATTTATAAAAGATTGTGACAAGCTGTCCATGTTTTAAGCTATATCCACATTTAGCAACGAAAGGAAAAACTAGAACCTGCCAATTTGTAAAATCTGGCAGCGAGGTGGTTTATTTCAATTAAATTCAACCTGTCAGTTACACAATGAAATTAGCTTAGTACTATATTTTTTTGTACCAATTTAATGCATGGTGAAGATATCATTTGCTTGTGCACTTGTGTTATTGTGGTCATACTATTAGTGTGTTACATTATCGACTCAAAGCCAATAATATCTTTCCTCCTACCCAAAAAGGGCAATAGCATATTTATGCATTGCAAAAGCACTAACTTTTGGAAGGTGTAAAAGCACTACCTCATCTCTGCCCAAAATGATTTCATGTTCCAACTGAGGCATGCCCCAAGTAGTTTCTCACGAAAAAAAAAGAGAGTTTGATTTTCGAATTACTAATAAATAACCACTTTTATCTCTCTGTTATAACTTACTACTCCCTCCGTCCGAACTTTATAGATACATCTCTTTTTATCCATTTTGATGACAAGTATTTTCGGATGGAGGGAGTACATAATACGACCAAAAAGCAGATCCGAGTGGCGAAATTAATTGTCTAAGCCAGATCAAGAAACAGAAACTGATGAATTAGGGAGAATAGGGGTTTCTGGCCATACTGATCAGGTAGGAACAAAGAACACTCCTTACCCTTCAAGTAGTACCCTTTCTTCTCGAATCGGCTGATGATATCCCCAATCTGCAGAAGAGAAGTTGTAAACACGAAAACAATGATTAGAGACGGTTCCAGTAACGCGGAGCAGAAACCGATCGCGAGATTCAGACAAGCACGCAGGTGTGGTTCCTTGCAGAGACGGGGGATGGGGTTTACCAGGCCTCTCTGGACGCCGTCGGGCTTGATCATGATGAAAGTCTGCTCCATGGCGACGCTGATCGGGGAGGAAGAGGCTCGCGGAAAAGGCGGACGCGATCGATCACGCGATGGGGAAGGAGAGGAGCTGGGGATGTGGAAGGGGTGGAGAGGCCTCCCCTGTTTTATATGGGATGTTGGGGTGGTCAGTTATGTTTCTGGATACGGACGCTGTGAGTGGGGAGTGGAAGGGAAAGCGGCGATTTATGTGGGCATTGTTATAAGTCGATCACATATGACAGAGTCAATGGCCAGTAGGCCCGTTTAACAGCAGATCACTGATTTTTGTCATGGGAGTAGGAGCCCAGCCCGTGTAGCGCGATCTGCGCATCAAGGAAAGCCAGGCCGGATTAAGCGAAGATCCAACGATCAGGAACGCCCACAAATCCAGATCCGACGGTCAGAAGCGTTGATGGACTGAGAGGGATGAATCAGTGCAATTTTTTTAATGACTCCATGTAAAATTCTATAGTGGTTAGGACTTTTATACACGACAGCGTTAACGGCTTTTAAAATTCTTCTTAAGTCTTATTAGAAATTTCTCTTAAAATAAGGTCAAGCACTGTTATATTAGAAAAAAAAAGCTTAGCACAAAGAACGTGTGATTGGCCATTGTTTCTTCTTGCACTTGCTCCATCTTTTTTATTTTGCGAGCGAAACTTCTAATCTATTCATCATTGTAGAGAACATCAGAAGCAACAAAAATTGCATCTAGTCCGTAAACCATCAAACCTATTTATGATGCCTAGTCAACATACAAATGAAACACTATGGCATTTTTAGGATCTCAAGAAGCCTTCATAAACCCGACATTTTGAACCAATTAATACTTAATATAGATTAATTTCCCCTCAAATGTATGAATAACATTGATTCAATATATAGAATCAGTTATGACAGACCGACTTACTTACCGCCCTTTTCTCCTTCGTCGGTGTAGGTTCTTAGACGGCCCACAAGGAAGTGTTGTGCTTCTTTTATGCACTCGAAAGTTGTCGCTTTAATCAACCTGTTACGGGTTGACGAGCCCCAAAGCAAACTGTCCGTCCTTTGAGTAAATTAGCAATTTTTAATTAATCTAATACATAAATAGATCATGAACATGACATTGATAGTATTAAACTCGTACTGATATCTAACCATGTAAGCACGGACTACGTAAATAATAGATGTATCTACGTCAAGAGAAAACATGCACAACACACTAATAACCAGAAGGGGGTTAAACGAATTGTACCCTTCAGTTGGCCAGTTGGCCAGTTTGAAGTCGCGGCAGTGGCCGCAACGGTAGCTTCCCCAGCTGCCTTCTTGTCAGCAGCAACAACAATGTTCCTCTCGACTTCGGTGCACGTGGTGATGACGAGGACGTAAACGAAGTAGCTGACGAAGATGAACAGCGATGAGTAGTCGCGTCACAAACGCTTCCCAGAAACCTAATCGCCCTTCTCTCGGCGCAGGTTCACAAAGGACGGGGTTCTAGAGGCTTGCTCTCCCATCCAGCCGTGCACACGGTGGATGGGATGAAGTCGCTGGAAGCAACACAGTGAGCGAAATGATTGTAGGCGGTGTGCCCTAGGAAGAAAATGTGATCTGATCTGGGTAGCGGATAGGTTTGTCGATGCCTCCAATATATAGGCGCGGTCGAGTAGGGAGACGTGGACTGGGCTCACGTCCAAGTCATCAATAGCCCATGATTCGACATCTCAGATTCATGGTGCGTTCGTTAATGACTTGTAATTAATGGCTAAAGAATTATCCGTTCCTGATCTACAAAAATTAAGCGTTCCGATGACATAGGGTGGAACTTGGCTTGATCACGGAACATGACATGACACACGCACGGACGAGACATGGCGCAGAGGGCGGCAGAGGAGGAGCGAGCGGGAACCACTCCTCTTTTCAAACTTCAATAGCATGTGGAAGAGGATCACTTTTGAAGGGTCTCAACTCTTTTTCACTTGTGATGTGAGACTAAACTTTCAACCACCTTGTCATGACACCTGCATGGGTCCTTAGAGTTTTCTTAAATTGTTGGATGGGCCTATACTTCAACACCCACATGAAGATACTCAATACTCTAATGGTCTTAAGGAAGTGACTATACTGATACATTTGTATGACAATCACCTACATAGTTTATGCTTGGCTAGATTCAAGGCCCCTGATTTGCCATTGCTGGCTCACTGCCATGTGGGACCAGGTAGCAAGTTTGCCAGAATAAACAATACTGTGTATGTGATTTTTGTCCTGGTTCGGAGGCCGTGTAGTGTATGGTGACATGGTATTTATGGGCTACCTTATTCTTTCATTAAGATTAATAAGGTGTTACAATGCCACTGCTCTGTGCAGCTATCGGTGTTTGATCCCAACTGCATCATGTACTAAGAAAAGAATAAACTTTCACGGTGTTAAACATAGAGGTACACATATCATGATAATTTGGCCTCCTAATTCCTAAAAATAAACAGCGCCCATCAACGATAAATATAGAACACATGCACCGACGAGTGTGCGGTTGTTGCGGGCGCGGCGGTGCGCGCCAGACCATCTAGTGCTAATAATAATGTGACAATGTGTTCTAGTACTATATCATTCCACGAGACATCATTACATCTAACAAGAAGTCTAGATATGTATACTAAAACTAGATCATGAAAGGCGCGCGTTGCTGTGCCCGTCTTATGGTAATAATAAATTTTAGGGTTGACACAATTGTGCGGAAGCATTGTATGTAAACTTTAAATCTTCTAGTATTATAAATAATTTTGTGTAATTTCATTTTTACCTGGAATTTAAAGCAATGTAGTAGTATTAGGCTTATGCTGTTGTCATTACAATACAACGATTGTTCAAAGACCTTGGTGAACAACAATGGTTCAAATGAAAAACAAGTCATCTTAAAGACTTAAGCATAATAAAAGTTGAAGCCAGAATTTCATTCTCCGCTCAGGTTTAGTGCCAAAGGTTATTAGTACCAATGCAGTACGGCTCTAGATTCCTTCTAAATTTTTATTGGCCAAAATTTAGTACATGATGTTCAACCACTTAGTTCCTTTCACTGTTTCCTCTTTAGTATCTTCTGAGCAATCCAACATGCATTTTCTGGAGATGGTTACATTGGAACTCTTGGGCACCTTATTAAAAACATTAGTAGGATAGTTCTTAAATTTATTAAAGTGGAAGCGCCAAAAATTCAATGTAAATCTGAGAAAGAATATCTAACATAAATTAAGTAAAATTAAGAAATGAGAGATATTGGTTTGATTCTATCACTGCCATATTAGTTGAATCACCTTCTCTTAAAACATGTCTCTTTCTCAAGTTGTGGAACTTCATCACTTCCACTGCCAATCAGAACCGTATTGACAACTGAATTATAGTACATTATCCTCTAAACAACAAATAATTCATCATCGGCCATCATTTTGTTTCAGCATGAGCTATTTTAAAGCGAGCAAATATCAGTGACTAAAGTAATGCAAGCTCTGTCCTTAGACAGATGTGCCATGCATGTTAAATAATTAAATACCCAGCATGAATCGAGGTAATAGTTTCATCTAATAATGAAACTAATGAACTTATGGCCTATTGCCAAGTAGCACGATCAGTCGTATCGATTTTGTCATATCTTCTCAAGAGTGACCATGAGCATCACAAATACTTATGCATTCACAAAATCACATCAAATTAAGCTACTCAAATTTCGTCATTTCATCCCCAAATCTAAATATCAAACATAAATGCTACTACATTGATGTCATGTTTGAGCAAGCAATTATATGATATTCCAAATGCTTATGCAGTCCCTCGACCTAAAGTGGAAGTGGGAGTTTGTTATGTATGACAAAATAACTTATCTCCCAGCCATGGCTTATGTTTTTATAGCAAGTGGCCATCTAATGTGTACACATCTGAGTATCCTTTACAAAGTTTAAAGTAAAACTCTATATGCCATATGATCTCCTTTGGATCTGTAGACTAAAGATCAAACTAATAATCTGCTATCAAACTCCCAAAGACTAAAGATCAACCTAATAATAAGTTACCAAAGTCCTAGAGGGTAGAAAACACTATACGTACTTGTCCAAGAATATTGACATGGTATGTGGATGAATCTTATCAACCAACAGTCCTTTGTGTCGTGTTACTCCTTAGCTCGAATATCTACTATTGGTGGCCACCTTCTCCTGTCATATCCCAACAGAAACAATCCACCAACAGATTGAGCAAACCTAAACTCACAATTCCCAACCAATATTGAAGGTGTGATCGATGCTTTACTCTCATCACGGCGAGGTCGGTGAATTGTATATGGCGCTTCAATTGTATCCACTTCCTATGGAGGCATAGAACTCCATGGGACTGCAGCCCGACAGCCTCCACACCATACTCATCATCCAGACGCTACATGCATAACAGAAAAAATAAAACCAAAAGGATTGAAGCCAATGAGATCGTGGATATATACAGATCAAGGCGGGGAATCACACATTGATAGGCCAAACCACCTTGAGGCCTAATGCCAGCAACAGTAACAGAAGAGATGGCCAAGCTTCTTTTTCATTCTGCCGCCATCAGTCTCAATATTTTTTTTCTTTGAGGGAATCCAGTCTTTCCAGCACGAGTCAGCTATGTGCGGGACGAATATGGGCCAGTTTCATCTTGCAAAGCAGTGACCCGTTAGCAAATCAGTAGCTACTTCGACCATCAAATCGGCCAGGTTTACCAGAAGGCTTTATATCTGACCAACTGCCCCTGCCACTAACTGTCTAAAAATGAATTTATTTAGTCAGAAGAAGAACATTATCAATTGATTTAACTTTTTATTTGTATTATGCTAGCATAGAGATCAAAATAATGCTGATGGCTAGGAAAGACAATACCTCTTGCTTAACCAATATAGTACCTGTAGAGGATAAGAGGGTGCCAACTTGGTACTGCAAACTGAACAAGATTGTTAAAATAGCATCACCATGCAGCAGAAATCACATGACCATTTACTCCAATGCAAGCATACAAACAATTGCAAGGAGTGTCACCTGCCTTGGCTTTGCACGGAGTGCCATGAGGCCGGAGGTGTCGACGCCTAGCCTCTAGCATCTGCACCTGCTATTAGACAAAACATATGTTTATGTCTCGAATTTAGTTGCCGGAGGCCTGGATTGGCAACCGTAGCAAGCACCTACTCTATACAGTATGTTTTTCTAGGATGAGTGAAGATGGTTTGAAGTACAGTGGTAAAAAGGCATGGTGGTCAGAGGGATGGTGGTCGTCGTCGTTGCAGAGTAAGTTGGTTGTTCCTGAAATGCGGAGAAACATGAGACTTGTTGACTCACTACGCCATGGCTACCAGCATAGTACAGTTCAGTTAGTACAACAAATTCAAACACCGAAAACTGATACCAGCATGGTCGCCGAAGCTTGAGCGCCATGGACGTCGCGCCCCTCGTCAAGCACTACGCTGCCGCACTTCGAATCAATCCAGGTGGAGATCGACACCGACGGCACGCCGCCCCTGCTTCCAAGACGTTTCGGCTCGCTGCCGCCGCCGTCACCGCTAGAGTTGGTTAGGGTTAGCGAGCACTCTAATCGCCCACGACTGATTGGTTTGCTGCTTATCAGATCAGGGAATGCTCCCTCGCTTCGGCCTGCTATGCGATGGGCTATCCGGCCCAATTAACCACGTTGGTTCAAAATAGTTACAGGAGTAGCTGCCCTCAGGAAGCTGCGGGGACGGGAGCAAGGAAAATTCTACTGCACATCCAACATCTAGAGACGGACGTATCTTGAAATTTGACGGCTCCAAAGGCTGATGGCATGAGGGAGCTCCTAGGGTGCCCAGTTATAATATTCTTAAATGATTATCAACTGCACACAATATACTTCAGTTCAGAAACATAAATGGTACAAATTTTGCAAGCATGCAAACTGAATATTCTGAATATGAACGGAGATGCATTTTTTTCTTTTGCTAGAACTTTTGGAAGCAATACGAACAAGTCAAAGAAACTTCCTAGGTCAGTGCTCTTGTAATGCTTGAGCTGAAAATCACTTTAATCCCCAACCTGACTTGGAAAAATGGAAGGGGGAAAAGACACATTATCCATGCAAGTATTTTTACACATTACAATTAATTCAGCTTAATTAAAACTAATCAAGAAGTTTAAATGTGAGCAGAATATCAAATTAAAGGCTAAAGTTAAGTGCATGAAGAAACATACTAATCATGGGGTTTAGATCACCCAACAGCCCAAAAACGGTATGATGAGGGTGGATCACCAAAGTAAAATCTAATCAGCATAAACTTCAACTGCAATGTATTAAATTAGCATAAACTAATACTACATATATGGAGAAGAATTGATATTTTGGCAATTTAGAAATACTCATGACCAAGTGCAGATGATACACAAATTGTAAATTGAATAGAAATCGTGATATAACACATCATAAGAGGTAGCACCAGTCATACATAATATTCCGAAAAAGGCTTTCGTACCGCTTTATATATAAAGCAACGATCAACAACAACCCGATACAAGCGCACAACATCACAAACACATGCACAAACCTAAGGCAGGATACATAAACGCTGAGTGCAGCAACACCACCCCTGACACTACAAGAGCAACCGAGGGCTTCAACCGTGAACACGCTACCGCGAAGAGATGAAGCCGCATATGACGAATCGTGGGCTTTAAGGCAGCGCCTTCAGGAAGGTTACGGCACTGGAGCGCCGCCAGTCCCCAATCCAAGGACCAGAGTTTCCTGGAGCAACATGCTGGGCAATGAGATCCACCATGAAGCCTTCAACAAGAGAAGGAGCTTCGCCGCCACCGGTCCGTCCGAAGATGGAATATGTTTTCACCCCAGCCAACACTCACCGCAATCGAACGCCACATCCCAGCTACCATGCCGCCCATGGGGCCATGGCCACTGGGCAGCATCGAGCCACTGTCTTGATAGCATCATGTTTACCTACTGTTATTTATAATGTTTTTATTCATACTAATGCTTTTTGGAGTAATTCTAATACCTTTTCTCTCATAATATGCAAGGTTCACACAAAGAGGGAGAATACCGGCAGCTGGAACTCTGGACCTAAAAAAGCTACGTCAGGCCACCTATTCTGCACAACTCCAAATGAGCTAAAACTTCACGGGTGTTTTTACGGAACATATAAGAATTATTGGAGCAAATAACTACTAGAGGGGGCCACCAGGTGGGCACAACCCACCAGGGCGCGCCAGGGAGCCCACCTCCGGTGCCCCTCTTCTGGTATATAAGTCATTTTTACCTAGAAAAAATAAGGACAGGACTTTCGGGACAAAGCGTCGCCATCTCGAGGCGGAACTTGGACAGGAGCAGTTTTGCCCGGCAGAGCAATTCCGCCGGGAGAACTTCCCTCCCGGAGGGCGAAATCATCGTCATCATCATCATCAACAACTCTCCCATCTTGGGGAGGGCAATCTTCATCAACATCTTCAACAACACCATCTCCTCTCAAACCCTAGTTCATCTATTGTGTTCAATCTTTGTACCGAACCTTAGATTGGTGCTTGTGGGTCACTAATAGTGTTGATTACATCTTGTAGTTGATTACTATATGGTTTATTTGGTGGGATATTATATGTTCAGATCCATTATGGTATTTAATACCCCTCTGATCTTGAGCACGATTATCATTTGTGAGTAGTTACTTTTGTTCTTGAGGTCACGGGAGAAATCTTGTTACAAGTAATCATGTGAACTTGATATGTGTCCGATGTTTTGATGGTATGTATGTTGTGATTCCCTTAGTGGTGTCATGTGAACGTCGACTAAATGGAACTTCACCTTATTAGGGCCTAAGGGAATGCGTTATGGAATAGTTATTAGATGATGGGTTGCAATAGTGACAGAAGCTTAAACCCTAGCTTATGCGCTACTTCATAAGGGTCTGATTTGGATCCAAAAGTTTAATGCTATGGTTAGATTTTATCTTAATACTTTTATCGTAGTTGCGGATGCTTGCGAGGGGGTTAATCATAAGTAGGAGGTTTGTTCAAGTAAGAACAACACCTAAGCACCGGTCCACTCACATATCAAATTATCAAAGTAGCGAACACAAATCAAACCAACATGATGAAAGTAACTAGATGAAATTCCCGTGTACCCCCAAGAGCACTTTGCTTATCATAAGAGACTGTTTTGGGATGTCCTTTGCCTCAAAAGGATTGGGCTACCTTGCTGCACTTTTGTTACCGTTACCGTTAGTTGCTCGTTACAAATTACCTTGCTATCAAACTACTCATTACTTATAATTTCAGTGCTTGCAGAGAATACCTTGCTGAAAACTAATTGTGATTTCCTTCTGCTCCTCGTTGGGTTCGACATTCTTATTTATCGATGAATGAAATATGACCCAGAGGAAATAATAAAGTTGTTATTTTATATTTCCTTATTTCATGATAAATCTTTATTATTCATGCTAGAATTGTATTAACCGGAAACTTGATACATGTGTGGATACACAGACGAAATACCGTGTCCCTAGTAAGCCTCTACTAGACTAGCTCGTTGATCAAAGATGGTTAAGTTCCCTAACCATAGACATGTGTTTTCATTTGATAAACGGGATCACATCATTAAGAGAATGATGTGATGGACAAGACCCATTCGTTAGCTTAGCATTATGATCATTCAGTTTTATTACTATTGCTTTCTTCATGTCAAATACATATTCCTTCGACTATGAGATTATGCAACTCCCAGATACCTGAGAAATGCCTTGTGTGCTATAAAACATCACAATGTAACTGGGTGATTATAAAGATTCTCTACAGATATGTTTGAAGGTGTTTGTTGGGTTGGCATAGATGGAGATTAGGATTTGTCACTCCGGGTATCGAAGAGGTATCTTTGGGCCCTCTCGGTAATACACATCATAAGAAGCCTTGCAAGCAAAGTGATTAATGAGTTAGTTGCAATATGATGTATTACGGAACGAGTAAATAGACTTGCCTATAACGATATTGAACTAGGTATGAAGATACTGACGATCGAATCTCGGGCAAGTAACATAATGATGGACAAAGGGAATAACATATGTTGTCATAACGGTTCGACCGATAAAGATCTTCGTAGAATATGTGGGAGCCAATATGAGAATCCAGGTTCTGCTATTGGTTATTGATCAGAGAGGTGTCTCGGTCATGTCTACATAGTTCTCGAACTCGTAGGGTCCACACACTTAATGTTCAATGGCGATATTGTATTATATGAGTTATGTCATTTGGTGACCGAATGTTGTTCAGAGTCCCGGATGAGATCATGGACATGACAAGGAGTCTCGATATGGTTGAGAGGTAAATATTGATATATATGACGATAGTATTCAGAACCGTAAGTGTTTCGGAGAGTATCGAGTAAGTATCGGGTCACCGGAAAGGGTTTCGGGCACCCCCGGCAGAAGAGTTGGGCCTATTGGGCCAAGAGGGGAAATGCACCAGCCACAAAGGGGCTGGTGCACCCCCTCCCCGTATGGGCTGGCCAAATTGGAGAAGGAAAGGGGAAGGAGGAAAGGGAAAATGGAATAGGATCCCCCCTTCCCCCTCTTCCCTTCCTACTCCGAATAGGAATAGGAGTGGGGGGTTGGCTGAATTGGGAGAGGGCCCCAAGTAGGATTCCTCCTACTTGGGGCCTCCCCTTGGCTGCCTCTCCTCCCCCAACCTATATATATGTGGGGGGCGCCCCTAGAACACACAACATCAATTGTTAGCTGTGTGTGGCGTCCCCCTCCACAGTTTACACCCCCGGTCATATTCTCGCGGTGCTTAGGCGAAGCTCTGCGGGAATCACATCACCATCACCATGTCGTCGTGCTGACGGAACTCATCTACTTCCTCAACACCTTTGCTAGGTCAAAAGGACGAGGGACGTCATCGAGCTAAACATGTGCAAAACTTGGAGGTGTCGTACGTTCGGTACTTGATCGGTCGGAGCTAGAAGAAGTTCGACTACGTCAACCGCGTTGTCAAACACTTCCGCTTTCAGTCTGCGAGGGTACGTAGGCACACTCTCCCCCTCTCATTGCTATGCATCTCCTAGATAGATCTTGCGTGAATGTAGGATTTTTTTTGAATACGTTCCCCAACTGTGGCATCCAAGCCAGGTCTATGCGTAGATGATATGGACGAGTAGAACACAAAGAGTTGTTGGCGGTGATCGTCATACTTCTTACCACCAATATCTTATTTTGATTCGGCGGTATTGTTGGATGAAGCGGCCCGGACCAACCTTACATGACCACGTTCATGAGACCGGTTCCACCGACAGACATGCAACTAGTTTTGCATAATGGTGGCTGGCGGGTGTCTATTTCTCCTACTTTAGTTGAATCGAATTTGACTGCGGCCAGTCCTTATAGAAGGTTAAAACAGCAAACTTGATAAATCACGGTTGTGGTTTTTGTGCCGTAGGTAACAATGGTTCTTGCTAGAAGCCTGCTACTTCTTGAGCTTGTGTTGGTTTTTCCCTTGAAGAGGAAAGGGTGATGCAGCAAAGTAGAGATAAGTATTTCCCTCAGTTTGAGAACCAAGGTATCAATCCAGTAGGAGAAAATGCACAAATCACCGAATACCTGCACAAATAATCAAACAAACTTGCACCCAACGCGATAAAGGGTTGTCAACCCCTTCACGGTTACTTGCAAAAGTGAGAGCTAATAGAGATGGATAAACGACAAAGTAAATATTTTTGGTATTTTTGGTTTATAGATCGGAAAGTAAAAGATTGCAAGAATACTAGATCGGAAACTTGTATGATAGAAAAATAGACCCGGGGGCCATAGGTTTCACTAGAGGCTTCTCTCAAGATAGAAAATAATACGGCGGGTGAACAAATTACTGCCGAGCAATTGATAGAAAAGCGCAAAGTTATGACGATATATAAGGCAATGATCATGAATATAGGCATCACGTCTATGTCAAGTAGACCGAAACGATTCTGCATCTACTACTATTACTCCACACATCGACCGCTATCTTGCATGCATCTAGAGTATTAAGTTCATAAAGAATGGAGTAACGCATTAAGTAAGATGACATGATGTAGAGAAATTAACTCAAGCAATATGATGAAAACCCCATCTTTTTATCCTCGTGGCAACAATACAATACTTGCCTTGCTACCCCTACTGTCACTGGGAACGTACACCGCAAGATTGAACCCAAAGCTAAGCACTTCTCCCATTGCAAGATAAACCAATCTAGTTGGCCAAACCAAACCAATAGTTCGAAGAGAATTACGAAGATATCAAATCAGGCATATATGAATTTAGAGAAGATTCAAATAATATTCATATATAAGTTGATCATAAATCCATATTTCATCAGATCTCGGTGAACACACACAAAAAAGTATTACATCGAATAGATCTCCATGAACATCGAGGAGAACATGGTATTGAGAATCAAAGAGAGAGAAGAAGCCATCAAGCTACTCGCTACGGACCCGTAGGTCTGTGGTAAACTACTCGCGCTTCATCGGAAGGGCAATGGTGTTGATGTAGAATCCCTCGATGATCGAATCCCCCTCCGTAAGGATGCTGGAAAAGGCCCCTAGATGGGATCTCACAGGTACAGAAGGTTGCAACGGTGGAAAAGTGTTTTTGTGGATGCCTTTGTTGATTTGAGGATGTATGGGAATATATAGGCGAAAGAATTATGTCAGGAAGTGCACGAGGGGCCAACAAGGGTGGGGGCGCGCCCTACCCCCTGGGCGAGCCCTCCATCCTTGTGGCTGCCTCGTGGCTCCTCCGACTTCATCTCCAAGTCTCCTGGTTGCCTTCTGGTCCAAGAAACATCATCGCAAAGGTTTTACTCTGTTTGGACTCTGTTTGGTATTCCTTTTCTGTGAAGCTCAAGAATAGGGAAAAACAGGAACTAGCACTGGGATCTAGGTTAATAGGTTAGTCCCAAAAATAATATAATAGCATATTAATGCATATAAACATCCAAAACAGATAATATAATAGCATGGAACAATAAAAAAATTATAGATATGTTGGAGACGTATGAAGCATCCCCAAGCTTAATTCCTGCTCGTCCTCGAGTAGGTAAATGATAAAAATAAATTTTTTGATGTGGAATGCTACCTAGCATATTTATCCATGTAATTTTCTTTATTGTGGCATGAATGTTCAGATCCATAAGATTCAAAATAGAAGTTTAATATTGACATAAAAACAATAATACTTCAAGCATACTAACAAGGCAATTATGTCTTCTCAAAATAACATGGCCAAAGAAAGCTTATCCCTACAAAATCATATAGTCTGGCTATGCTCCATCTTCATGACACAAAATATTCAAGTCATGCACAACACCGTTTCATCCAAGCAATTGTTTCATACTTTAGTATTCTCAAACTTTTTCAATTTTCACGCAATACATGAGCATGAGCCATGGACATAGCACTATAGGGGGAATAGAATATGGTGGTTGTGGAGAAGACAAAAAGAGGGAGATAATCTCACATCAACTAGGCGTATCAATGGCCTATGGAGATGCCCATCAATAGATATCAATGTGAGTGAGTAGGGATTGCCATGCAAAGGATGCACTAGATCTATAAGCTTATAAAGCTCAAAAAGAAAAACTAAGTGGGCGTGCATCCAACTTGCTTGCTCATGAAGACCTAGGGCGATTGGAGGAAGCCCATCATTGGAATATACAAGACAATTTCTATAATGAAAAATTCCCACTAGTATATGAAAGTGACAAAATAAGAGACTCTCTATCATGAAGATCATGGTGCTACTTTGAAGCACAAGTGTGGAAACAGGATAGTAACATTGCCCCTTCTCTCTTTTTCTCTCATTTTCTTCTTCTTTTTTTTCTTCTTTTTTTCTTTTCTTTGGCTTCTTTGGCCTCTTTTTTTTGTTTGGCTTCTTTGGCCTTTTTTTCCTCACATGGGACAATGCTCTAATAATGATGATCATCACACTTCTATTTACTTACAACTCAAGAATTACAACTCGATACTTAGAACAAAAATATGACTCTATGTGAATGCCTCCGGCGGTGTACCGGGATGTGCAATGAATCAAGAGTGACATGTATGAAACAATTATGAAAGGTGGCTTTGCCACAAATATGATGTCAACTACATGATCATGCAAAGCAATATGACAATGATGAAGCGTGTCATAATAAACAAAACGGTGGAAAGTTGCATGGCAATATATCTTGGGATGGCTATGGAAATGCCATTATAGGTAGGTATGATGGCTGTTTTGAGGAAGATATATGGTGGGTCTATGGTACCGATGAAAGTTGCACGGCACAAGAGAGGCTAGCAATCGTGGAAGGCTGAGAGTGCGTATAATCCATAGACTCAACATTAGTCATAAAGAACTCACATACTTATTACAAAAATCTATTAGTCATCAAAACCAAGCACTACGCGCATGCTCCTAGGGGAAGGGTTGGTAGGAGTTAACCATCGCGTGATCCCGACCTCCACACAAAGGATGACAATCAAAAAAGACCTCATGCTCCAACTTCATTACATAACGGTTCACCATACGTGCATGCTACGGGAATCACAAACCTCAACACAAGTATTTCTCAAATTCACAATTACTCCACTAGCATGACTCTAATATCATCATCTTCATATCTCAAGACAATCATAAGGAATCAAACTTCTCATAGTATTCAATGCACTTTATATAAAAGTTTTTATTATATCCCTCTTGGATGCCTATCATAGTAGGACTAAATTTATAACCAAAGCAAATTACCATGCTGTTTAGAGACTCTCAAAATAATATAAGTGAAGCATGAGAGTTCAACAATTTCTATAAAATAAAACCACCTCCGTGCTCTAGAAAGATATAAGTGAAGCACTAGAGCAAAATTCCCTAGCTCAAAAGATATAAGTGAAACACATAGAGTATTCTAATAAATCACGATTCATGCGTGTCCCTATCAAAAGGTGTGTACAGCAAGGATGATTGTGGCAAACTAAAAAGCAAAGACTCAAATCATACAAGACGCTCCAAGCAAAACACATATCATGTGGTGAATAAAAATATAGCCGCAAGTAGCATTACCGATAGACGAAGACGAAAGAGGGGATGCCTTCCGGGGCATCCCCAAGATTAGGCTCTTGGTTGTCCTTGAATATTACCTTGGGGTGCCTTGGGCATCCCCAAGCTTAGTCTCTTGCCACTCCTTATTCCATAGTCCATTAAATCCTTACCCAAAACTTGAAAACTTCACAACATAAAACTCAACAGAAAATCTCATAATCTCCGTTAGTATAAGAAAATAAATCACCACTTTATGGTACTGTTGTGAACTCATTCTTTATTTATATTGGTGTAATATCTATTGTATTACAACTTTTCCATGGTCCATACCCCCCTTACTACCCATAGATCCATCAAAATAAGTAAACAACACATAGAAAACAGAATAGTCTGTAGTAATCTGTAACTCTCGAATAGTTCTGTAACTCGAAAAATTCTAAAAAATTAGGACGATCTGGGAAATTTGTGTACCAGTCTAGAGCAAAAAGAATAAGATCAAAAGCATGTTTCAATAAATTCCAGGAAATTATTTATTGCGCACAAAAGTTTCTGTTTTTTAGTAGGATCAAAACAATTGTCACTGTAAGCTATCCCAAAGGTCTTACTTGGCATAAACACTAATTAAAACACAAAACCACATCTAACCGGAGGATAGATGAATGATTCAAAGCAAAATAGGAACAAAAAGCAAAGAATAAAAATAAGGGTTGCCTCCCAACAAGCGCTATTGCTTAACGCCCTTAGCTCGGCATAAAACACGAATAGATCTAGGTAGTGTCATCTTTGGTATGCAATCCATAAGTATCTCTCATAATAGATTCATATGGCAATTTAATTTTCTTTCTAGGAAAGTGTTCCATGCTCTTACTTAACAGAAATTGAAATCTAATGTTTCCCTCTTTCATATCAATAATTGCACCAATCGTTCTAATGAAAGGTCTACCAAGAATAATAGGACATTTAGGATTGCAATCTATATCAAGAACAATGAAATCTACGGGCACATAATTCCTATTTGCAACAATAAGAACATCATTAATACTTCCCATAGGTTTCTTAATAGTTGAATCCGCAAGATGCAAATTTAAAGAACAATCATCAAACTCACGGAAACCTAACACATTGCATAAAGTTTTTGGAATTATGGAAATGCTAGCACCCAAATCACACAAAGCATGGCACTCATAATCTTTAATTTTAATCTTAATAGTAGGTTCCCACTCATCATAAAGTTTTCTAGGGATAGAAACTTCCATTTCAAGCTTTTCTTCAAAAGATTGCATCATAGCATCAACGATATGTTTAGTAAAAGCTTTGTTTTGATTATAAGCATGAGGAGAATTCAACATGGATTGCAAAAAAGGAAATACAATCTATTAAAGAACAACTATCATAATTAAATTCCTTGAAATCCAAAAGAGTGGGTTCATTGCTACTTAAAGCCTTAACCTCTCCTATCCCACTTTTATCTTTTTGCATCAAGATCTAAAAACTCTGAAACATTGGAACACCTTTTAACTAAAGTTGACTCATCTCCAGTCCCATCTTTATCAAAATTTATATTAGAAAACAAAGATTCAATAGGAGTCACATCAATCACTTTAAGATCTTCATCATTATTTTCACGAAAACTAGAAGAACACGCTTTTTCAAACAAAACTCACTTAGCACGCATCTTAGCGGTTCTTTCTTTGCACTCATCAATGGAAATTCTAATGGCTTTGAGAGACTCATTAATATCATGCTTGGGTGGAATAGATCTAAGTTTCAAAGAATCAACATCAACAGAAATTCTATCCACGTTCCTAGCCAAATCATCAATCTTGAGAAATTTTTCTTTAATCAAAATATTGAAATTCTTTTGCAAATTCATAAATTCTTTAACGCTCATATCAAAATCACAGAGAATCTTATTAAAATTTCCATAAGAATTGTTGTAGGAATTACCATAATTATTAAAGGAATTACTAGAAAACGGCCTAGGATTAAAGTTACCTCTATACGCGTTATTACCAAAATTGTTAATACCAACAAAATTCACATCCATAGAGATTCATTATTATTCTCAATAAAAGTGGATAAAGGCATATCATTAGGATCAATAGGAGGATTCTTACTAGCAAATAATTTCATAAGTTCATCCATCTTTCCACTCAAAACATCAATCTCTTCAAATGCATGCACCTTTTTACTAGTGGAAGATCTTTCGGTGTGCCATTGAGAATAATTAACCACAATATTATCTAGGAGTTTAGTAGATTCTCCTAAAGTAATTTCCATAAAATTACCTCCCGTTGCCGAATCTAAAATACTTCTAGAAGCAAAATTCAATCCGGCATTAACAAATTTGTACAATTATCCACAAATTCAAACCATGTGTAGGGCAATTTCGTATCATCAATTTCATCCTCTCCCATGATTGTGCAACATGTTCGTGGTCAAGTTGCTTAAAATTCATAATATTGTTCCTAAGGGAGATAATCTTAGCGGGAGGAAAATACTTAGAGATAAAAACATCTTTACACTTGTTCCACGAATCAATACTATTTTTAGGTAAAGATGAAAACCAAGTTTTAGCATGATCTCTAAGCGAAAACGGAAATAGTTTCAATTTAACAATATCATTATCCACATCTTCTTTCTTTGCATATCACACAAATCAACGAAATTGTTTAGATGGGATGCGGCATCTTCTCTAGGAAGGCCAAAAAATTGATCTTTCATAATAAGATTCAGCAAAGCGGCATTAATTTCACAAGATTCCGCACTAGTGGTGGGATCAATCGGAGTACTAATAAATCATTATTATTAGTGTTGGAAAAGTCACACAATTTGGTATTCTCTTGAGCCGTCGTGACAAAGCAAACAATCCAACACATGAGCACACAAAAAGCAAACGAGAAAGACAGACGAAAGAGGGCGAAGAAAAGGCAAATCTTTTCGAAAATCGTTTAAGAAGTGGGGGAGAGAAAAACAAGAGGCGAATGGCGAATAATGTAATGCAAGAGATGAGAGTTTATGATGGGTACTTGGTATGTCTTGACTTGGAATAGATCTCCCTGGCAACTGTGCCAGAAATTCTTCCTGCTAATCCTTGAGCTTGCGTTGGTTTTTCCCTTGAAGAGGAAAGGGTGATGCAGCAAAGTAGAGATAGTATTTTCCTCAGTTTGAGAACCAAGGTATCAATCCAGTGGGAGACAACGCACAAATCACCGAATGCCTGCACAAACAAACAAACAAACTTGCACCCAACGCGATAAAGGGGTTGTCAATCCCTTCACGGTTACTTGCAAAAGTGAGATCTGATAGAGATGGATAAATGATAAAGTAAATATTTTTGATACTTTTGATTTATAGACCAGAAAGTAAAAGATTGCAAGAATAGTAGATCGGAAACTAAAATTGTAGATCGGAAACTTGTATGATGGAAAAATAGACCCGGGGGCCATAGCTTTCACTAGAGGCTTCTCCCAAGATAGAATATAATACAGCGGGTCAACAAATTATTGTCGAGCAATTGATAGAAAAGCGCAAAGTTATGACGATATCTAAGGCAATGACCATGAATATAGGCATCACGTTTGTGTCAAGTAGACTGAGACGATTCTGCATCTACTACTATTACTTCACACATCAACCGCTATGGAGCATGGATCTAGAGTATTAAGTTCATAAAGAACGGAGTAACGCATTAAGTAAGATGACATGATGTGTAGAGGAATAACTCAAACAATATGATGAAAACCCCATCTTTTTATCCTCGATTGAAACAATACAATACGTGCCTTCCTGCTCCTATTGTCACTAGGAAAGGACACCGCAAAATTGGACCCAAAGCTAAGCACTTCTTCCATTGCAGGAAAAACCAATCTAGTTGGCCAAACCAAACCAATAGTTCAAAGAGAATTACAAAGATATCAAATCATGCATATAAGTTCAGAGAAGATTCAAATAATATTCATAGATAATCTGATCATAAATCCATAATTCATCGGATCTGGGCAAACACACCGCAAAAAAGTATTACATCGATTAGATCTCAAAGAACATCAAGGAGAACATGGTATTGAGAATCAAAGAGAGATAAGAAGCCATCTAACTACTAGCTATGGACCCGTAGGTCTGTGGTAAAATACTCACGCTTCATCGGAAGGGCAATGGTGTTTATGTAGAAGCCCTCTGTGATCGAATCCCCCTCTGGCAGGACGCCGGAAAAGGCCCCTAGATGGGATCTCACGGGTACAGAATGTTGCGGCAGTAGAAAAGTATTTTCGTGGATGCGTCTGTTGGTTTGGGAATATATGGGAATATATAGGGGAAAGAATTAGGTCAGGAAGTGTATGAGGGGCCCACAAGGGTGGGGGGCTCGCCCTACCCCCCTGGGCGCGCCCTCTGTCCTTGTGGCTGCCTCGTGGCTCCTCCGAATTCATCTCCAATTCTCCTGGTTGTCTTCTGGTCCAAGAAAAGTCATCGTGAAGGTTTTATTCCGTTTGGAGTCCGTTTGGTATTCCTTTTCAGCAAAACTCAAAAACAGGAACTGGCACTGGGCTCTAGGTTAACTAGATGATACCCCGCGCGTTGCTGCGGGAAATTTGAGCAAAGAATTTGCAAGAAAAAACAACAACTATATTATATACATGTGAAAGAAAAAATGTACTAAAGCGGAAGCACCTTGTATGCATTATCAGTGTATCAAATGGTGTTTCAAACATTTAGAATAAATTTCCAGTTCATCCAAAAAAATTCTATGACTAATAAAAGTCCATACTTCAGGTTAGGCTAAAATGTCTCGATTTCATAAGATCATTTGACCGTTACGATGTCTGCAAATGTTGCTACGATCTAGAACACATTTGGATACCACACATTCACATATTTCTCGTGTTACATAACGATCAAATGAGTATGTTACATTACCCCTTATGTATGACACATAAGTAGTTTTTGGCGGCCACTAAATGATCTTTCCGAAGTACAATTAATTAATAGCTTGCAAACTTGAACGACAGACACACGGCCCGAAGCCCTCGAAGGACCAACATTACTTAGTGTACAATATTTGGTCTGCCTCTCCAATTTAGTAGAAATGCTGCCAAAAACATTAGATGGATGCCATATGAAACAAAACAAAGGCTACCAGTAAATATTTGGAAAAAGGAGATCGCCACCAGCAACCAAACTCTCTTTTCTTATATTGTTGCTCCTTATATCTGCTATAACATAACACTATGATAACATGTGATATGTTCGAGTTACTACCAGTAACAAAAAATACACAATTCCATAAAATGTTAGTATTGTTGCATGACCTAGTTGACGGAATGAAGTAGAGGGAATTAACCTGGTAAGTCGTTGCAAAAATATAATTTAGTAGAGAAAGTAAAAATTGCTAGAGCTAGCTGGCAAATATTCTAAACGCTGCAAAAGAGAAACATCCTTACCTTCTCGAGAATTCCATGTTCGGTTGATAGTAGACATTTTGCCACACATCATCAGAAAATCTAGTGGGCTTGAATTAACAATTGACAAATACTAATGTATAGAGTAAGACATCAATTACTAAATTCTTGAGAACATAAAATGGGAGTACATTCATGTCAGGCTGATGCCCATGTCCAAGTGCCAGCCTTGTCTAGCATGGGCAGGGAACAGAAATTTAAATTACAGATTAGAAAGTCATCAGAGAGCACGCACCTGTTGTGGCATCAGCAGGCATACCATTGCTGCCATGCTTGAGGCAGATGACAACAATCGCAAAGTGGTACGTGTGCGGTGTCGCAAACAGATGCAATGTTAGCTCTCACACAAATACTGTGGCAAGAATTTGATTCAACTCTGAGTTTGTAGTCAAGGAAAGAAATGCCAGTATGGATAATGGAACACACATGCGATTGAACAATGCTGATAAGAAGGGAATACAATGCATGCCACTAAGTAATGGAACAACCAACAGTAAGTAGTCAAACAATATTTAAAATGAATAGTTCAATTAGGTTGAGCTAACCAGAAAGGTATGGTTAATTAGGCAACAAACCATACATCCAGCTTGGTGGAGGTACGGCCATCCATCTATCGCATATTTCTTGTGAAATCTAGCCAGGACTCCGGTTAGTAGCTCAAAGATCCCAATGATTATTTGAGAGTTTTGAACTTATATATAACATACAGCTGCTGAAATGAAACTGCACGATAATTCAAATAGGCATACCTTCGAATTATATAGATAGCCACATTGGTAGTTGCTAGTGATCCAGCACTAAAAAAATTATAATCTTCTGCAGGCGACATGATGAAAAAGAGATGTTTACTTATTAGATTTGCTTGTCGTAAAAACAACATTCAGATAAATAAAGTTCATGTGAAAAGATCAATGTATTATATTATGATGAAATCTCCAACAACAATGGCGATCTTAAATGGAGGAAGTGTATGTAGACAATTGCAATGTACAAAGAAGGTGCCCCTTCAATTTTTTTTTTTTTTGCTATATACAAAGAAGGTGCCCCCAAACACGTAGGTACATATGGTGCATTACATGACTTTTATACACATGGTGCATACATACCTTTTAGCAAACACATGACACGTGATTACATAAGATTACACATCCCTGTCAAGCAACCCCGTAATGTACGATTCTGCATGCGGTTAAATTCGATCCAAGGATAACATGAACAGCAGATTGTGAATCAAAGAGAAATATAAAAAAACAGAGATAATTTCTCCAAGGGAGAGATCATGCTGGAACAACGCTGACCTGCGGAGCCAAAGGCGGCAGGAATAGGCGATCTGGATCGAAGAACGTTGAACTGCCGAGGTAGCGACCACATGAATAGGCGGTCTAGATGGGATGATGCTGATTCGGAGAGGCAGTAGCACCAGGAATAGGCGATTTGGAGAAAACTGATACGAGGGCTGCTAATGCTCGGCCAAATTTATGGTGTTTCTAGGCACCGAACAGTTTAGGAGTATTGAAGGGGGATAATGGTGTGGTGTGTGAGGCCGTTTCATGTACATTTGTGGACGTGGTGTGTCCGTCATGGAAACGATAGTGGCAGCAATGAAAGTAAGGGAGATAAAGTACCGCGCTGGAGTTAATACAATTCATGTCCAGGGGTGGAAAGGCTAGCAGCGGAGGCTGGCATTGGACCGTCGCCAGTGGTGGGGGAAGCGTTAGCGACGGCGGCTGGCCGAGGGGAGCGTCGTTCGTGTTGGATGGCTGAGAGAGCGTTGGGCGTGCTGGCGGCTGGCCAGGGGACGATGGGCCATCACAGAGCCGGCAGGGCGGAGGCTGGTCGCGGGTGGGTGGGTCGTGGTGCACTCGCACAGGAACGACTTGTGGCACGGCGGCGGTTGGCCGGGACCAGGGACGGAGCCAGAATTCTAACATAGGGGGGGGGGGGGGGCGGTATTTTGCCTAAGCATGCAGACTGATTGGAAGAAAAAAGTCCATGCAGACGTTATAATGATTTTTTATTGGCGAATTTATACTGAACTTAATCTTCATCAAAGGAAGAAAATAAGTGTGAGCTCTCTGAAACAATTCAAATTTCATCAAAAGTTATCATAAAACACAGGCAATTGACATGTTAATGAATTAAATCTTTCTACCATAGGGGGATAAACGATGCAAAACCTTTTCTCACGGATCAAAAATAATCCCTAGTTAGTTTTCTAGGTTTGTACTTTCTGCAGTTTTCAGGAGAGATTAATCTTATTTTGTAAGATCGGACAACAACTAAGTAATGAGAATGAGAGAAGGGAGTAACTAACCCTTTTTTCCTTTGCTCGTTGCTGCTCATGTTGGCTGTGCATCCGGCCGGCGGCCGGCCACACAAGGATCGCCTCGCCCCCTTCTTAGATTGAAAACATTGGGCGGCGCTAGATCGAGAACTGCCTTAAGACCTAGACGTGCTCCAGGGGAAGAAAAGGAAACGACCTGAGCGTATCCGTCTTTTTCGATTGTGGGCTACTCCTGCTGAGGCCTTCTAAGATGGGCTTCAGAGTTTACTAGGCCGTGGTCAGGGCCCTCAGGGGGGCGAAATTAGTCATTAACACGTTGTTTTTCCGGCTGCTTAATCACTATTGTACGTAAAACAAAATCGCTGGGGGAGGGAGGGGGGGGGGGGGGGTCTAGCCCCCCCTCGCTCCCCTTGGAATCGTCCCTGGCCGGGACAGAGAAGCGCAATGGAGAAGACTGAGATCTGAGCAATGGATAAAGGCTATTTTGGTTTTTCCATAAGCTTCGAACTTGTTTTTACCATGGGCATGAACCGTCGTGTACATACAACCCACTCGAACAGGGGAAGCGGTTCCAGCGGCTAGAAATCGAGTCGAAGGCGAAGCGGCGACAAAAGGCGCACAATGGTGGGAGCTAGCCATGCAGGATGGTCTTTTTCCAGCGAGATGACATGGACGGAGAGGGAATCAGACGATTGGCTGCTCTTTGCAAAATTAGTGTTGATGTGGCATGAAGATGATGTGGACAATGTGCATGTTAAAGAGAATTGGTTATGGTGGGGATCAACTTCTTAAGAATGTAAGATGTAAAATAGGTTAGTCCCAAAAATAATATAAAATAGCATATTAATGCATATAAGACATCCAAAACAGATAATATAATAGCATGAAACAATAAAAAATTATAGATACGTTGGAGACGTATCAAAGCCCGTAGCAGCCACGTAAAACTTGCAACAACAAAGTAGAGGACGTCTAACTTGTTTTTGCATGGCATGTTGTGATGTGATATGGTCAAGACATGATGTGATACATGTTATTGTATGAGATGATTGATACGTCCATTTTGCATCATGTTTTTATATCGATATTCATTGCATTATGGGTTGTTATTACACGTTATGTCACAACACTTATGGCTATTCACTCTTATTTTACAAGGTTTAACATGAAGAGGGGGAATGCTGGCAGCCGGGATTCTGGGTTGGAAAAGGAGCAAATATTGGAAACCTATTCTGCACAGCTCCAAAAGTCCTGAAACTCCACGAAAGTCATTTTTGGAATTAATGATAATTATTGAGCGGAAGAAGTACCAGAGGGGGCCCACACCCTAGCCACGAGGGTGGGGGAGGGGGCGCCCACCCTTACAGGGCGCGCCCCCTGCCTCGTGGGCCCCCTGGTGGCCCTCCGGTGCCCATCTTCTGCTATATGAAGTCTTTTACCCTGAAAAAAAATCATAAGCAAGCTTACGGGACGAAACTCCGCCGCCACAAGGCAGAACCTTGGCGGAACCAATCTAGGGCTCCGGCAGAGCTGTTCTGCCGGGGAAACTTCCCTCCGGGAGGGGGAAATCATCACCATCGTCATCACCAACGATCCTCTCATCGGGAGGGGGTCAATCTCCATCAACATCTTCACCAGCACCATCTCCTCTCAAACCCTAGTTCATCTCTTGTATCCAATCTTTGTACCAAAACCTCAGATTGGTACCTGTGGGTTGCTAGTAGTGTTGATTACTCCTTGTAGTTGATGCTAGTTGGTTTATTTGGTGGAAGATCATATGTTCAGATCCTTAATGCATATTAATACCCCTCTGATTATGAACATGAATATGCTTTGTGAGTAGTTACGTTTGTTCCTGAGGACATGGGTGAAGTCTTGCTATTAGTAGTCATGTGAATTTGGTATTCGTTCGATATTTTGATGAGATGTATGTTGTCTCTCCTCTAGTGGTGTTATGTGAACGTCGACTACATGACACTTCACCATTATTTGGGCTAGAGGAAGGCATTGGGAAGTAATAAGTAGATGATGGGTTGCTAGAGTGACAGAAGCTTAAACCCTAGTTTATAAGTTGCTTCGTAAGGGGCTGATTTGGATCCATATGTTTCATGCTATGGTTAGGTTTACCTTAATACTTCTTTTGTAGTTGCGGATGCTTGCAATAGGGGTTAATCATAAGTGGGATGCTTGTCCAAGAAAGGGCAGTACCCCAAGCACCGGTCCACCCACATATCAAATTATCAAAGTAACGAATGCGAATCAGATGAGCGTGATGAAAACTAGCTTGACGATAATTCCCATGTGTTCTCGGGAGCGCTTTTCTCATTATAAGAACTTGTCCAGGCTTGTCCTTTGCTACAAAAAGGATTGGGCCACCTTGCTGCACCTTATTTACTTTCATTGCTTGTTACCCGTTACAAATTATCTTATCACAAAACTATCTGTTACCTACAGTTTCAGTGCTTGCAGAGAATACCTTACTGAAAACCGCTTGTCATTTCCGTCTGCTCCTCGTTGGGTTCGACACTCTTACTTATCGAAAGGACTATGATAGATACCCTATACTTGCGGGTCATCAAGACTCTTTTCTGGCGCCGTTTCCGGGGAGTGAAGCGCCTTTGGTGAGTGGAACTTGGTAAGGAAACATTTATATAGTGTGCTGAAATTTACTGTCACTTGTTACTATGGAAACTAATCCTTTGAGGGGCTTGTTCGTGGCATCTTCTCCCCGACCAGTAGAGCAAAGAGTTGCTCCTCAACCTACTGAACCTACTGAAAATGTTTACTTTGAAATTCCTTCGGGTATGATAGAGAAACTGCTAGCTAATCCCTTTGCAGGAGATGGAACATTGCATCCCGATTTACACCTTATCTATGTGGATGAAGTTTTTGGATTATTTAAGCTTGCAGGTATGCCCAATGATGTTGTTAAGAGGAAGGTCTTCCCTTTATCTTTGAAGGGAGATGCATTGACATGGTATAGGCTATGTGATGATATGGGATCTTGGGACTATAAACGGTTGAAATTGGAATTTCACCAGAAGTTCTATCCTATGCATCTTGTTCATCGTGATCGTAATTATATATATAATTTTTGGCCTCGCGAAGGAGAAAGCATCGCTCAAGCTTGGGGGAGGCTTAAGTCAATGTTATATTCATGCTCCAATCATGAGCTCTCAAGAGAAATGATTATTCAAAAAATTTAGGCTCGACTTTCTCTTAATGATCGCACCATGCTCGATACTTCTTGTGCTGGTTCTGAAGACTATTGAATTCAAGTGGGATTTATTGGAAAGAATTAAATGCAACTCTGAAGATTAGGGTTCCGACTATGGTAAGGAGTCAGGTATGACACCATAGTTTGATTGTGTTAAATCTTTTATGGATACCGATGCTTTTCGTGGATTTAGCACTAAATATGGACTTGACTCTTAGATAGTAGCTTCTTTCTGTGAATCATTTGCTACTCATGTTGATCTTCCTAAGGAGAAGTGGTTTAAATATAACCCTCCCACTGAAGTAAAAGTAGTTGCACCTGTTACAGTTGAAGAAAATGTTATCACTTATGATGATCCTATTGTTCCTACTACTTATGTTGAGAAACCACCTTTCCCTGATAGGATAAAGGATCATGCTAAAGCTTCAACTGTGGTTCGTAAGAGTAATACTAGAACTTATACACCTCTGAGCAAATGAAAGTTGAACCTAGTATTGCTATGGTTAAAGATCTCTTGGCTGATAATATTGATGGGCATGTTATTTATTTCTGTGAACAGGCTGCTAACATTGCTAGACCCGATGCTAAGATACATAGACCTGTTGTAGACATGCCTGTTATTTCTGTTAAAATAGGAGATCATTGTTATCATGGCTTATGTGATATGGGTGCTAGTGCTAGTGCAATACCTCATTCCTTATATGAAGAAATTATGCATGATATTGCACCCGTTGAAATAGAAGATATTGATGTTAATATTAAGCTTGCAAATAGAGATACTATTTCACCAATTAGGATTGTTAGAGATGTTGAAGTCTTGTGTGGGAAAGTTAAATACCCTGCTGATTTTCTTGTTCTTGGTTCCCCACAAGATAGCTTTTGTCCCATTATATTTGGTAGGCCCTTCTTGAATACTGTTAATGCTAGGATTGATTGTGAAAAGGATGTTGTTACTATTGGTTTAGGGGATATGTCTCATGAGTTTAATTTTGCTAAGTTTCATAGACAACCCCATGATAAAGAATTTCCTAGTAAGGATGAAATAATTGGTCTTGCTTCTATTGCCGTGCATCCTACTGATCCGTTAGAACAATATTTGCTAGACCATGAAAATGATATGTTTATGAATGAAAGAAGGGCAATAGATGAAGTATTTTTTAAACAGGGTCCTATTTTGAAACACAACTTGCCTGTTGAAATCCTAGGGGATCCTCCTCCACCCAAGGGTGATCCCGTGTTTGAGCTTAAACCATTACCTGATACACTAAAATATGCTTATCTTGATGAAAAGAAGATATATCCTGTTATTATTAGTGCTAACCTTTTAGAGCAGGAAAAGGAAAGATTATTGAAAACTCTGAAGAAGCACCACGCTGCTATTGGATATACTCTTGATGATCTTAAGGGCATTAGTCCCACTCTATGCCAACACAAAATAAAATTGGACGAAGACGCCAAACTAGTTAGGGATCATCAACGACGGTTAAATCCTAAGATAAAAGAAGTGGTAAGAAAGGAAATACTAAAGCTCCTTGAGGCAAGTATAATTTATCTCGTTGCTGATAGTGAGTGGGTAAGTCCTGTCCATTGTGTCCCTAAGAAGGGAGGTATTACTGTAGTCCCTAATGATAAAGATGAATTGATCCCGCAAAGAATTATTATAGGTTATAGGATGGTAATTGATTTTCATAAATTAAATAAAGCAACTAAAAAATATCATTACCCTTTACCTTTTATTGATCAAACGCTAGAAAGACTATCCAAACATACACATTTCTACTTTCTAGATGGTTATTTTGGTTTCTCTCAAATACCTGTGTCAGCGAACGATCAAGCAAAGACTACTTTTACTTGCCCTTTCAGTACTTTTGCTTATAGACGTATGCCTTTTGATTTATGTAATGCACCTGCTACCTTTCAAAGATGCATGATGGCTATATTCTCTGACTTTTTTGAAAAGATTTGTGAGGTATTCATGGATGATTTCTCCATTTATGAATCCTCTTTTGATGATTTCTTGAGCAACCTTGAACGAGTTTTGCAGAGATGCGAAGATACTAGTCTTGTCTTGAATTGGGAAAAGTGCCACTTTATGGTTAATGAAGGCATTATCTTGGGGCATAAAATTTCTGAAAGAGGTATTGCAGTTGATAAAGCTAAAGTTGATGCTATTGAAAGATGTCGTGTGTCGGTGCGAGGACGACACCTATGGGATCACAAGAATCACTACTACGGTTGCGGGGCGCGGGGTCGTGAGAAGGGCGGATCAAACAGATAGCACACGGGTCCTTTATCCAGGTTCGGGCCGCGAAAATGCGTAAAACCCTACTCCTGCTTTGGTGGTTTGTTTATCTGTGTTCTTGGGCTAGCAATGGGGCGTGAGGAGCTCCAAAAAGCCGAATCCTCCTCCTGGTCGCCTTGGGCCTCCTTTTATAGAAAAAGGGGTCGCCACAGTGGCACACAGGAGGTGGAAAGGGTACAGTGATACATGTTTATCCCTCACATTACATGACAAGGCGCATTTAATGCGTGTTGCTTAGGTGTCCTTGCTTTATCGGGGACGGGGGAGAGCCCAGTCTCGTCCGTCGCCGCTCCCTTCCGTGTCGACACGCGCCCTGGCCAGCGGTGCCCGTGGTGCCATGTAGGCAGGCAGGCAGCTGAGGTGGCGCAGTGGTGGGTCTCCATGAAGATCCGCTTGCCGCCACGCAGGTGCCTGCCCAACTGGTTGGGTCGGCGGCTGCATGCAAACGGTGGTGGGGGTTTGGATTGGCGTGGGCCTGATGGTGGCCCTACGGGTGTCCTTGGCAAGGGCCTCGCCGTAGCCCCGGCAAGAGTCTTGCCGGGGCCCCGGCAAGGGTCTTGTCGTGGCGCCTGCTATCATCCCTGGCAAGGCTCTTGCCGGGGGCCTTGTGGTCCTCCTTGGCTGGGATCCCGCCAAGGGTCGTCATCTTCTATAGTGTGTATCTGATCTTGAATGTCTTCACAAAGATCTGCATGCCACCACGGGGATGTTTCCCGAATCCTTGCCCCATGGGGGCAGTGGACTCAAGGGTGATTCGCTCCGTAGGTGTGGGGCGAGCTGCCACGGCAGGGGTCTTGCCGGGGTTTCTAAAACCGCCCCCCGGCAAGGATCTTGCCGGGGGAGTCCGCTTCATCCCCTTTGCTCTTTGTGGTCTTGGTCTTGGCGTCATTCTTCTCCTTTCGAGCGTCGGCCTTACGTTGGCTCACCTCCCTCGCCTTGCTCGGTGTGGTGGTGTCCGTGGCTCAGACTGCCCGTGTACAGTTATAGGGGTACAAAAAGTACACCCCTCTTTTTGTACACCGACAGGAGCCCCCGGGCCTGGGCCACACGTAAGCACAATCGCGTCGTTGGGCTAGGCCCAAAAAAAAATGATGCGCGGGTAGGCAGGGTGGTTTTTACCGCGGTAAGTTTCTTCGTGCGCTGCGCTTCCCATTCCTCCCGCGCGTGGCTCGGCGCGGGGAGGCGTGCGTGACGTGGGCGGCATGCGTGGGGATGAGCTCTACGCGCATGCGTCATGTCGTAGTAAAAGGGGGCGGTTCGCACCTTCCCCGTAAACAGAGGGAGGCGTGGAGGCTCGGCCCGTTTACTGAACGGGGCCGGGGCGTGGTCTTCAAGGCGTCCACTCCCCACGATCACGGGGTGGGGAGAGGTCACCTCGGTCCCGCATGCCTGCCACGTGGTTCTCACGCGTTAGGGGTGGCAAACGGTGGAGGCGGGAAACCGGGCGAGGCCGAGGCGCTCAGGGAAGAGGAGAACGGGGCGGCGCGCCGGTCTCGCCTCCGCCAGTTGTTCCTCCCCCCATGGAGGGCCATGTTGGGGATGACCCTTGCGAGTTCTTCGTCAGGCTGCGCCGGCCGCCTCGTCATCGTCTTCGTCTCCCGACTCCATTCGCGAGCGAGATGGAGCTGGATCCGCCGGAGTCATTGCGGTTGCACATGAAGGGCTGTTGGATCAGCGGTATGCGAGCTCGCGTCGACTTTCCAGCCCCTCACGTGATGTATCTTGGTCGAGGGTGGAAGACGTTCGCTCATATCCACCGCTTGACGGCAGGGCTCACCCTCCATTTCAAGCTGATGGAGGACGGCCTCCTCTCCGTCAAGGTCTTCGGGTGCTTCGGGAGTCGGGCAAGGTGCTGCATGGAGAGCTCTTCTGATAGCGAAGACTCCTCCTCGGGCGGGAGTGACGAGGAGGACAGCGGCAACGACGGCGAGGGTAGCAGGCGGCAGGATGAAGGGTCCGACTAGGCGTCGGGTGCCGCTCCATGCGGCACCGGCGATCCCATCATCCGTGTCACCGACTTCCTGAACTTCTTGGGGTCGTCTCCTTGGGCGGCTGGCGTTGGGAGGCTACGAAAGAGGAAGAGGGCGGGCGGCAAGGCCGTCAAATCGGAGTACACAGGCACCGACGCCTTCGACGCGTGCCGACGTCCTGCCGCCTCGGCTTCGAGCTCTGCTTTCGGCGCCGCCATCACCATCCAGCCTTTGGACGGTCACCGAGATGTTCTCTTGGTGCCTCCTGCCACCCGTAGCTCGCCTAGGCGTCTCTTTTGTCCTTTTTCGCCTCCTTGACCTGCCTCCCGAGGAGAGGGACAAGAAAGGGGTTACGGGCACCTTATCTCTTTTTAGTTTCTAAGCCTTTAGGCCTTAGCTGAATTTAAAACTTGTAATCCCACCATTCATGTTTTTCATTCCCCATGGGCTGTACCCGAGTGGAATGTTTTTAATGAAAAAGGGATGCTTGCCGGGTCATTTGTTTGCGGGTAGAACCCACGACAAGGAGTAAATCCTCGATATCCCAAGATAAGCATTTATTTGCCCGGCAACAGGCCCCGCCATCTTCCCACTCCGCTTGACCTTCCTCATGCTTTCGGAGGAGGCAGGGATGAGGTGGGTTCAGGATCCTCATTTCATCCTTTTGCTACCGCGACTATGACCAAACCTGGCCCCAGGAACGAGCCCTAGGGCCTAGAGTTTTAGGGGAGCACGATAGCTTTGGGAAAAAAATGAGGTTTCACATACCTCAGTCCATAAGGGAATGCATGATAATGGATGAAGAACGTATCTGAAGCTGTAGCCCCCGGCAACTCTAGTTTGCCGTGGGTGAATCTTTGTACTTGCAGCCCCCGGCAATACTGGCTTGCCGGGGTCTAGATGCCGGTCTGTCCCTCTTTTCTTTTTCGTCCTCAAGTGATCCGGCAAGGATATCTGTGAGTCCTGCGAACCAAAGAAGACAAAAGAACGACAAAGAGACGCTCACTCGACCTCTAAGCTAGGGGTTAGTCGCCGCTAAGCACTATCAACCCTAACCAAGGACGAGACTTGACCTAGCATGCATGCTATAACTTAGGGTGCCAGCGCTTCATTTATTTATGCTCAGGGTCTGCGCCTGGCTTTGTGCAAAGGGTTACATGCATCATCGGCAATGCTCGTACAGAAGGTGGCTTGCCAGGGGGCCCGGCAAGCCGCGCCTCATGGGTAAAACTTGCGAAGATGCTCAATGTTCCAGGAGTTACTCACCGGAACAGCATCTTCGGTCTCCAGGCGGACTGCGCCGGGCCTGGTGACTCGTATTACCCGATAAGGGCCTTCCCACTTTGGCATCAACTTGTTGGAATTCTTGGCTGATTGAATGCGCTGAAGGACAAGGTCGCCTTCCTCAAGGCTTCGGGCATGAACCTTGCGGCTATGGTAGTGGCGCAAGGCTTGCTGGTAGCGTGCTGCTCTCACAGCCGCCCAAAGACGATCTTCCTCAAGGAGCACTGCGTCATCTTGCCGCAGTTGCTCTTGCTCAAGCTCGTCATAAGCGAGCACTCGAGGTGACCCATATATGAGTTCAGTGGGGAGAACTGCTTCTGCCCCGTATACCAGGGCAAAAGGTGTCTGACCGGTGGCTCGATTTGGCGTCGTCCTGATCGACCAAAGAACCGCCGGCAATTCATCAATCCAGCGCCTTCCACTCTTGCGCAACCTGTCAAAGGTCTTGGTCCTTAAGCCTCGCAGTACTTCAGCATTTGCCCTCTCAGCTTGACCATTGCTTCGCGGATGAGCAACAGAAGCGAAACAGACTTTGCTGCCGAGGTCTTGGGTATATTGCATGAAGGTGCGGCTTGTGAACTGTGTGCCGTTGTCGGTGATAACCCTGTTGGGTACGCCAAAACGGCACACTAGTCCCTTGAAGAACTTGACGGCTGACTGAGCTGTGACCTTCCTCACTGCCTCCACCTCTGGCCACTTTGTGAACTTGTTGAATGCAACGTACAAGTACTCAAAGCCCCCGACAGCGCGGGGAAAGGGGCCCAATATGTCGAGACCCCAGACCGAGAAGGGCTAGGAGAGAGGAATGGTTTGAAGGGCTTGAGCTGGCTGATGAAGCTTCTTTGAATGGAACTGACACGCTTCACACCTGGTGACCAGTGTCATTGCATCCTGGAGGGCGGTGGGCCAAAAGAAGCCTTGCCGGAATGCCTTGCCGGCAAGGGCCCTTGACCCAATGTGGTATCCACATATGCCTCCGTGTATCTCCGCCAACAGCTCCCGTCCTTCTTCTCGAGGGATACACTTTAATTTCACACCGTTCGGCCTCTTTCTGTACAGGACGTCATCGACGAACTGGTACATGGTAGAGCAACGAGCTACTTTCTCTGCTTCTTCCTGCTCCTTAGGAAGTTCCCCTGTTTGGAGGAATCAGACGGTATGTTGTGCCCATGCTGGAGCCTGGGGCTCGATGGCGAGGGCTAAAGGCATTTCCTCCGCCATAGGAGCGGCTGTCTCGACGGCAAGAGCTTGACGCTCTGCCGGAGCCAGTCGTCCCATGGCGGGCTCAGTATCCTCGGCAACATCCTTGCCGGCGGCTCCGGGGAGCTCGGCAGGAAAGTACTTGCCGGGCCCTGATTTCCTCCTCTTATTCTGCCCTGTTGATGGATCAACGGATGGCTGAGTTAGCTGAAGCACAAAGGTACCTGGTTCCACAGGTAGCTTAAGGGTAGCGCGTTTCGACAGGTAATCGGCGATATCGTTCTCCGCTCGGGGAACGTGTTCATCCTGTATACCGTCGAAACACTCTTCCAGCTTTCTCACTTCATCGACGTAGGCCTTCATCAACAGGCTCTGGTAATCCTTGTTGACTTGTTTGACGACAAGCTGCGAGTCCCCCCTGACGATGAGTTTCTTGATTCCGAGGTCCGCCGTGATCCTAAGACCGGCAAGCAGCCCCTCGTACTCTCCCGTATTGTTGGTTGACACCTCCCTGGGGAAGTGCATCTGGATCACGTACTTGAGGTGCTCTCCGGTGGGCGCGACAAGCAGTACGCCAGCCCCGGCGCCTTGTAGGGAGAAAGCCCCATCAAAGTACATGGTCCAATCACAACTTGCCTCCTTGCCGGGAAGAGCAGTCTCTTGGGCTTCTTCGTCAGGCATTGCGGTCCATTCTGCAATGAACTCTGCTAGAACTCGGCTCTGAATCGTCGAAGTGCTTTCAAACTTGAGGCCAAAGCTGGACAGCTCCAGTGCCCATTCCACAATTCTTCCCGTTGCATCCGGATTGTGCAATATCCGTTGCAGAGGGAAGCGAGTGACGACAGTGATCTCGTGTGCCTGGAAGTAGTGACACGGCTTCCTCGAGGCCATAAGAAGGTCAAAGAGCAGTTTCTGCACACCGGAGTACCTTGACCTAGCCCCCTGCAGGAGGGAACTAACAAAGTAGACCGGGTGCTGCATCATTTTCTTCTTCGGCGGCACTTCGACTGGCTGTGTCGTCTCTGCGTTGGTGGTGTCGGGCTCTGCCGCTACCATCTCCTCGTCGTCAACCTCTCTCTGTGCCACTAGTGCGGCACTGACCACCTGGTCCGTTGCCGCCAGGTATAGCAGCAACGGCTCTTGTGGCCTAGGCGCAACTAGCACTGGCGCGGAGGAGAGGTACTTCTTCAAACCTTGCAATGCTGCTTCGGCTTCTGGCGTCCACTCCATCGGGCCCGCCTTTTTCAGGATCTTGAAAAAGGGAAGGGCGCGCTCGGCAAACTTGGAAATGAACCTGCCCATGGCGGCGACGCAACTAGCAAGCCGACGCACATCCTTGATTCACTTGGGGGCTTCAATATGCTCTATAGCTCTGATTTTGTCCGGATTGGCCTCTATCCCACGTTGTGACACCAAGAACCCGAGAAGCTTACCAGACGGGACGCCAAAGACGCACTTCTCAGGGTTCAGTTTGAGATTGATCTTGTGCAGGTTTGCAAATGTTTCTTGCAAATCTGGTATGAGGGTTGCCCTGTCCTTGGTTTTGACCACTATGTCATCCATATAAGCTTCCATATTTCTATGGAGCTGGGGTTCAAAACCAATCTGGACCGCCCTTGCAAACCTCGAACCAGCACTCTTCAACCCGAAAGGCATCCGTATGAAACAATACGTACCACATGGGGTGATGAATGCTGTTTTCTCTTCGTCTTCTCTTGTCATGAAGATCTGGTGGTAGCCGGAGTAGGCGTCGAGGAATGACAGCAGATCACACCCAGCCGTGGAGTCAACAATCTGGTCGATGCGCGGCAACGGGAAGGGGTCTTTAGGGCAAGCCTTATTGATATCTGTGTAATCAATACACAGTCTCCACTTCCCATTTGCCTTGCGCACCACGACCGAATTGGCCAACCACGTTGGATGGAGCACTCCTCTTACCAAACCCGCTGCTTCCAGTTTCCGGATCTCTTCTGTGATGAACTCTTGTCGTTCCAAAGCTTGCTTTCTGACCTTCTGCTTGACGGGCCGCGCATGAGGGCAGACAGCAAGGTGGTGCTCAATCACCTCACTGGGAACACCGGGGGTGTCAGAAGCTTGCCATGCAAACACATCGACATTCGCCCGCAGGAAGGTGACGAGCGCGTCTTCCTATTTGTCGTCAAGGGTGGAGCTTATGGTAAAAGCTCCTCCCGTGCCGTCCTCATTGATAGAAACCTTCTTGGTTCCCTGCGGTATGGCCCTGGGCTTCTTGTTTCCGCCGGTGGAGCTCTCTGGCACGTCCTCGACGGCAACGCTACACTCCGGAGAGGTGCGCTTGCCGGAGTGGGTGTTCGAGGTCTCACCGTTTTTCTTCTTCTTCTTCTTCTTCCCTCTCGGGGTCCCAGCGGCAGGAGCAAGTGCCCTAGCGATGGCAGCTGCTGCAACTGCTTGCTGGTATAGTTGGTCAGTGCAAATTAGCGCATCTTTCTTGTCGGAGGGGATGGTGATGATCGTCACAGGTCCTGGCATCTTCAGGGTGTTGTAGGCGTAGTGTGGCGCCGCCATGAACTTGGCCAGTGCTGGGCGGCCAAGGATCCCGTTGTAGGGCAAGGGGATCTTGGCAACATCGAACACGATCCTCTCCGTCCTGAAGTTCAGGTCGCTTCCAAAAGTCACGGGCAGTGTGACCTTTCCCTTGGGTTGGCTCCCGGGTTGACCCCCTGAAACATGCCCGTCTCTTCGAGGTCTCCATCAGGAATCTGCAGTTTCTCGATCACGGCAGGTGAGATAAAGTTCAGACCGGTCCCACCATCGACTAGCATCTTCGTCACCTTGAGGTTGCGTATTGTTGGTGAAACCAACAACGGCAAGCACCCGACCGCAGTAGTGCGATCAGGGTGATCCTCAATGTCAAAAGTGATAGGTGTGCTGGACCACTTCAGCGGCTGTTGGGCATCAAACGACGGCTCTGCCGCTGTAATCTCTCGCGCCCCCTGTTTAAGCCGGCGGTGAAAAGTATGCAGCGAGGCGCCACCGTCGATGCACATGGCCTCTGTAGCTTTCTGAAACTCTTGGTCGCCAGATTCGTCATCCTCTTCGTGATCGTCGTCTTCTGGCTTTCTGTCACGGCCCCGGGCGGGCCTCTCTTGTTGCTTATCCTTGCCGCGACGGCCCGCCTGGCCGTCACGCTTCTTGTCGGACCCCTCAGCACCGTCTGGGCCCTTCTCCTTGTCCCGCCTCTCATATTTAGCCCTCTGCTTCTCAGCGAGGAGCTCAACCTGTCGGCAGTCCTGGAGAGCATGGCCTTTGGTGCGATGGATCTTGCAGTATCGCTTGTCGGAGTTCCCTGGCTTCTCGGCAGCCGCCAAGGCCCTGCAGGCGACACATCCGGCAACCTCCTTGCCGGAGTCATCTGCCTTGGTTTTCTTGGTGGAGCCGGTGTCATCAGATCCTTTAACAGCAAGCACGGCTTTTCCTTTGCGCTTCCTGTTGCGGCGCCAGCCTTTCTTCGCCGGGGCGGCAATATCCTCATCTGAGGAGTCGGTTTCCATGCCGGCATCTTCACCGGGGTACTTCCTTCCCTCTTCAGCTCGGGCACATTTGTCAGCAAGAACATAGAGTTCTGCTACATCTCTCACCTTGTTCATTGCCAGCTCTGCGCGCATCTTGCGGTTACGCACGTTCTGATGGAACGCGCTGATGATGGCGACAGGGTGAACATCAGGGATATTGTACTGTACCCGGCTGAACCTCTGTATATACTTGCGGAGGCTCTCGCCTCCCTTCTGGGGGATGACGTGCAGGTCGCTTGCTTGGCCATGGGCTTGGTGGCCTCCAGTAAAGGTGCCTACGAACTCATGGCACAAATCCGACCAGGAGGAAATGGAGTCTACCGGCAAGTGCATCAACCATGACATGACGTTAGGTTTAAGAGCCAATGGAAAGTAATTCGCAAGCACCTTATCGTCGCGGGCTCTGGCAGCTTGCATCGCGATGGTGTAGACGCTGAGGAACTCAGACGGGTGGGTCTTGCCATTGTACTTTTCGCCCACGTCGGGTTTGAAGGTGCGGTGAGTGGGCCACTGGAACTGCCGCAGCTCACGGGTAAAAGCCAGACAGCCTACCTCGTAAGGTAGGCCTCCAGGGCTCCTAGGTGCCGGGTGGCTCACAGCAGGCCCTGCTTGCCTGTCTGATTGGTGGCATGCTCCGCGCCGGCGCTCGATAGTGGTTCGAGCGTCTTCATGTTCTCGTTCCCGAAGAACTTGGCGCTGGTCATAGTGGGCCCGCGAGTTGGACGATGCTACGGAGATCTCGTCGCCCGTAACGTCATGACGGGCTGGCGCCCGTGGTACCGGGCGAGGAGGAGGTGAGTGCACCGTGGTCGCGGCGCCGCCGGCTCTCCTGCCACTGGTGCGTGGGATTCCGTCGGAGCGTCGACCCGGGGGCTCCACCGAACTCGGTTCGCCTTTGTTGGCCACCGCAACAAGGCTTCGGATAGTGGCTCTCCATTCGTCGAGTTTCCCCATAGTGGGAGGGAAATCGAGGATCAACTACGCGCGCGCCAGGGCTTCTGCTAGCGTTAGTGGCAGCGAAACCTGCACGGATCGCGACGCGCTTCGACTTCTGACCATGTCAGAAGAAGCTCCATCACAACCCCGCGGTCGCATGCCATCTTCACCAGCACCTCAGCGAGCGGGCAGGTCTTCTAAATCCCGGGAGTGGCACTCGGGGCTCTCTCCGCGACGATGCTCGGGGTCCTCGGCATGATCACGCTGTTCGTCGCACGCCGCTTGAGAGGAGCGCGCCATCGGCGCCGGCGTGGGAGTCTTGGAAGCCCTCGCGTCGCCTTCGGGCGGGGTGGTAGCGATCCTGGAAGGCCCCGCGCCACCCGCGGAGGGCCTGGCTCCGTCTTTGGATTTGGCGGCGTGCGGCCCATTACCAGGCGCACGAACATCGCTGCCTCCCAAACTTCGGCTGCTGGGACAGTGTTGGTGTTCGCGAACGGCGCCCGGGTCCTTTCTGCGACCGGTCCGCTGCTCACCCGCATCGGGACGGGATGTCCGGCTTCCGACGGGCCAACCGCCACCGTCATCTCCTTCTTGGGCGCCATGACGATGAAGAAGCATCGAACTAACTGCTAGAGCCGATTCTCACAACTGCGCCCCCTACCTGGCGCACCAAAGATGTCGGTGCGAGGACGACACCTATGGGATCACAAGAATCCCTACTACGGTTGCGGGGCGCGGGGTCGTGAGAAGGGCGGATCAAACAGAAGCACACGGGTTCTTTATCCAGGTTCGGGCCGCGAGGATGCGTAAAACCCTACTCCTGCTTTGGTGGTTTGTTTATCTGTGTTCTTGGGCTAGCAATGGGGCGTGAGGAGCTCCCAAAAGCCGAATCCTCCTCCTGGTCACCTTGGGCATCCTTTTATAGAAAAAGGGGTCGCCACAGTGGCACACAGGAGGTGGAAAGGGTACAATGATACAAGTTTATCCCTCGCATTACATGACAAGGCGCATTTAATGCGTCTTGCTTAGGTGTCCTTGCTTTATCGGGGACGGGGGAGAGCCCAGTCTCATCCGTCGCCGCTCCCTTCCGTGTCGACACGCGCCCTGGCCAGCGGTGCCCGTGGTGCCATGTAGGCAGGCAAGCAGCTGAGGTGGCGCAGTGGTGGGTCTCCATGAAGATCCGCTTGCCGCCACGCAAGTGCCTGCCCAACTGGTTGGGTCTGCGGCTGCATGCGAACGGTGGTGGGGGTTTGGATTGGCGTGGGCCTGATGGTGGCCCTACTGGTGTCCTTGGCAAGGGCCTCACCGTAGCCCCGGCAAGAGTCTTGCTGGGGCCCTGGAAAGGGTCTTTTCATGGCGCCTGTTATCATCCTCGGCAAGGCTCTTGCCGGGGGCCTTGTGGTCCTCCTTGGCTGGGATCCCGCCAAGGGTGGTCATCTTCTATAGTGTGTATTTGATCTTGAATGTCTTCAGAAAGATCTGCATGCCACGACGGGGATGTTTCCCGAATCCTTGCCCCATGGGGGCAGTGGACTCAAGGGTGATTCTCTCCGTAGGTGTTGGGTGAGCTGCCACGGTAGGGGTCTTGCTGGGTTTGCTAAAACCGCCCCCAGCAAGGATCTTGCCGGGGGAGTCCGTTTCGTCCCCTTTGCTCTTTGTGGTCTTGGTCTTGGCGTCGTTCTGCTCCTTTCGAGCTTCGGCCTTACCTTGGCTCACCTCCCTCGCCTTGCTCGGTGTGGTGGTGTCCGTGGCTCAGACTGCCCGTGCATAGTTATAGGGGTACACAAAGTGCACCCCTCTTTTTGTACACCGACATCGTGTCCCAAGGACATTAAAGGTATAGGAAGTTTCCTTGGTCATGCCGGTTTTTATAGGAGGTTCATTAAGGTCTTTTCTAAAATCTCTAGGCCTCTGACTAATTTATTACAAAAAGATATTCCTTTTGTCTTCGATGATGATTGTGTAGAAGCATTTGAAATACTTAAGAAAGCTTTGATTTCTGCACCTATTGTTTAGCCACCTGATTGGAATTTACCCTTTGAAATTATGTGTGATGCTAGCGACTATGCTGTAGGTGCTGTTCTAGGGCAAAGAGTTGATAAGAAACTAAATGTTATTCAATATGCTAGTAAAAAGAATTCTTAGTAGTTGTATTTGCTTGTGATAAGTTCAGACCTTATATTGTTGATTCTAAAGTAACTATTCACATTGATCATGCTGCGATTAAATATCTTATGGAAAAGAAAGATGCTAAACCTAGACTCATTAGATGGGTTCTCCTGCTCCAAGAATTTGATTTGCATATTATTGATAGGAAGGGAGCTGAGAACCCCGTTGCAGACAACTTGTCTAGGTTAGAGAATGTTCTTGATGACCCACTACCTATTGATGATAGCTTTCCTGATGAACAATTAGCAGTCATAAATGCTTCTCGTACTGCTCCATGGTATGCTGATTATGCTAATTACATTGTTGCTAAATTTATACCACCTAGTTTCACATACCAGCAAAAGAAAAAGTTCTTTTATGATTTAATACATTACTTCTGGGATGACCCACACCTTTATAAAGAAGGAGTAGATGGTGTTATTAGACGTTGTGTACCTGAGCATGAACAGGAACAAATCCTACGGAAGTGTCACTCCAAGGCATATGGAGGACACCACACTGGAGATGGAACTGCACATAAATTGCAATCCGGTTTTTATTGGCCTACTCTCTTCAAAGATGCCCATAAATTTGTCTTGTCTTGTGATGAATGTCAAAGAATTGGTAATATAGTAGATGTCAAGAAATGCCTATGAACTATTCTCTTGTTATTGAACCATTTGATGTTTGGGGCTTTGATTATATGGGACCTTTTGCTGCCTCTAATGGATATACACATATTTTAGTTGATGTTGATTATGTTACTAAGTGGGTAGAAGCTATTCCAACTAGTAGTGTTGATCATAACACCTCTATTAAGATGCTTAAAGAAGTTATTTTTCCGAGGTTTGGAGTCCCTAGATATCTCATGACTAATGGTGGTTCACATTTTAGTCATGGTGCTTTCCGTAGAATGCTTGCTAAGTATGATGTTAATCATAGAATTGCATCTCCATATCACCCACAGTCTAGTGGTCAAGTAGAATTGAGTAATAGAGAGCTCAAATTAATTTTGCAAAAGACTGTTAATAGATCTAGAAAGAATTGGTCCAAGAAACTTGATGATGCATTATGGGCCTATAGAACTGCATATAAGAATCCTATGGGTATGTCTCCGTATAAAATGGTTTATGGAAAAGCATGTCACTTACCTCTCGAACTAGAACATAAGGCATATTGGGCTATTAAAGAGCTCAATTATGATTTCAAACTTGCCGGTGAGAAGAGGTTATTTGATATTAGCTCAGTTGATGAATGGAGGACCCAGGCCTATGAGAATGCCAAGCTGTTTAAAGAAAAAGTTAAAAGATGGCATGACAAAAGGATACAAAAGCATGAGTTTAACGTAGCTGATTATGTGTTGCTATTCAACTCTCGTTTAAGATTTTTTGCAGGAAAACTTCTCTAAATGGGAAGGCCCTTACGTTATCGAGGAGGTCTATCGTTCCGGTGCCATAAAAATCAACAACTTCGAAGGCACAAGTCCGAGGGTGGTGAACATTCAAAGAATCAAACATTATATCTCAGGTAACCCTATTAATGTTGAAACTAATATTATTGAAACCGTAACCCTGGAGGAATACATAAGGGACACTTTCCAGAATGTTTCGGACTCCGAAAAGGAATATGTATGTGGTACAGTAAGTAAACCGACTCCAAAACAGTTCTAATAGCAATTTTTTTTTGCGTTTTGGAATATTTAAGAAAATAGGAAAATAAGAAGTAGTCCGGGAAGGACACAAGGCGTCCACGAGGGTGGAGGGCGCGCCCTACCTTACTCGGCGCGCCCCCTGCCTCGTGGGCACCTCGTATGCTCTCCGGACTCTGTTTTCTTGCACGATACTTCTTTTGGTCGGTAAAAATTCATTATATAATCTCCCGAAGGTTTTGACCACCGTATCACGCAAATATCCTCTGTCTTTGTTTCGAGCTGTTTTTCCGACAGATCTAGAGCACCATGACGTCTCCAAGCGCTCCCAAGGACAAGTTTTTCGTGAGGGTCATCAACCCCTACCTCGCGGAGGTGCTGCATCACCCTCAAACCATTGAGATGCGTGAGGGGGTGCTGCACATCCATGATGTGGAGGGACCAAGGAGTACCGGAAGCATGGAGACAAAGCTCGAAGCGATGGAACAACAAGTTTTCAAGTGCCAAGGGATGGTGGAGCGTGGACTTAACGCCAACCAGATGATGATCGCGGAATTCACCAACAACCACAAGCTAGACGCCAAGAACATTGGGGAGACCATCTTCAAGCTTCATGAGAAAATCGAGCACCTCCAAGCCTAGATCTATGACCTGCAAAACCAAAACTTTGAGTATGAATATAGATTCAAAAGGATAAGTTTGGCTGCAGATTTGAGGATCCTGGAGACTCGATCATCCTTCTATGATGGTGATCCTATGCCTTGGAAGACGGATGACATGCCTACATCATCAAAAACTCCTTCTCCACCACCTCCGAGGACATAATCACATGGGTATGGGCACTCCCCTTGGCAAATGCCAAGCTTGGGGGAGGTGCCCCAGTATCGTATCACCATCACACTCCTATCTTTACTGTTTTACTTAGTTCGATCCTTTTGGTAATATCTTGATCTAGTAGAATAAAGTTTTGGTATGAATTAGTTTTGAGTTTTTCTTTGTGATCCTTCTATGTTATCGAGTCCGTGAGCTATATATAAAAGATTAGTGTTGAGTCAAGGGCTTTGCTATCTTGTTATGATCTTAAGTGCATAAAAGAGATAAAAAGAAATAAAAGAGTTCATATTGATCTTATGGATAGTAATGACTTCACACATAAAGAGTATGAGGCCTAAAAGTTGTTGAGAGTTGACAAACATAGTTTTGGTCCTCGTTGCAATTAATACGAAGTAATAAAGAAAGAGAGGTTTTCACATATAAATATACTATCTTGGACATCTTTTATGATTGTGAGCACTCATTAAAGTATGACATGCTAAAGAGTTGATGTTGGACAAGGAAGACAACGTAATGGTTTATGTTTTCTCACATCTCAGTTAAAGTATATTGTCATGGATCATTCAAACATGTTGAGCTTGCCTTTCCCCCTCATGCTAGCCAAATTCCTTGCACCAAGTAGAGATACTACTTGTGCTTCCACATATCCTTAAACCCAATTTTGCCATGAGAGTCCACCATACCTACCTATGGATTGAGTAAGATCCTTCAAGTAAGTTGTCATGTTGCAAGCAATAAAAATTGCTCTCTAAATATGTATGCCTTATTAGTGCGGAGAAAATAAGCTTTATACGATCGTGTGATATGGAAGTAATAAAAGCGACGGACTGCATAATAAAGGTTCATATCACAAGTGGCAATATAAAGTGACGTTCTCTTGCATTAAGATTCCGTGCATCCACCCAGAAAGCACACGACGACCTCTGCTTCCCTCTGCGAAGGGCCTATCTTTTACTTTATGTCTTTTACATTATGCAAGAGTTAAGGTGATCTTCACCTTTCCCTTTTTATTTTATCCTTTGGCAAGCACCTCGTGTTGGAAATATCCTGATACATATATCCAATTGGATGTAAGTTAGCATGAAATATTATTGTTGACATTACCCTTGAGGTAAAACGTTGGGAGGCAACACTATAAGCCCCTATCTTTCTCCGTGTCCAATTAAAACTCCATAACCATAAGTATTGCGTGAGTGTTAGCAATTGTGGAAGACTAAATGATAGTTGAGTATGTGGGCTTGTTGAAAAGCTCTATTCTTGACTCTTTCCGATGTTATGATAAATTGCAATTGCTTCAATGACTGAGATTTTAGTTTGTTAGTTCTCAATGAAGTATCTGAATCTGTCACGTCCCTAGCCTTGCCTTGCACTTGGCTAGCTTGGTTGCTGCATCATGTCTAAATTTCATTTAAACCTGAATTGGGGACTGTTAAACCATAGCACCAAATGAAGTTCAAAGAGGTTCAACCTAAAATAATCTTCAATGAACCCAAAGTGCCCTTTGAAAATGTTCATGACTTCTGATAAAGGTGAAAACCTCCGCCAAAAATGATGAACATATTTCTAGGTCATCTCTGGATTTTTGATTTAAATCATTATGTATTTGGATTTGAGCATGTAATTACTATAAATATTTAAAATGCTCAAATAATTCTGAAACTAAATGTGGGCCACTGGATTAATCCATGGAGTGTCCACAAATTTTTTCAGGATTTTATAAAATGCTTTAGTATTTTTACTAAAGCCAAAACAGTTGCAGATAAATAGAAAACAGAAGATAAATTAGAAATCAGAGAAGGAGGGATGCTCACCTGGACCTCACCTGTGCTGGCCCAGCCCACCTGGCCTGGTGCCAGTCATCCCTACCTCTGCCAGTAGGCAGAGGTGGGACAGTGCACGCGCGCGCGAGGCGCCACGCCTCCTCCTGCTTGCCGCCGAGCCTCTGGACGCGTGGGTGAACGCCACAGAGACGTCCCGATCCAGCCGACACTCCCACTCCTCCCCTGTTCTCTCCCCTCCTCTATTTCTCTCGCGCACAGCCACGCGAGCGCCACCGTCGCCGCCGCTCGCTGCTGCTGCGTCCTGAGCCACCTCCTCGCCTCCCCGACGCATCCATCAGCCCCGCCGCATCGCCTTGAAGCTCTCCGCCAACGAACCCGACGCCGGAAGCCCCGTATCGTCGTCCTCGACCTCATCTTGAAGCTTTGGCCGCCGGAGATCGTCGCTGTCGATTCACTGACCCCAGCGCTTCCCCGAGCCCACTTACGAGCTCTTCGTGACCGCGATGAGCCCCCGGTCATTTACCCCCTAGGCCCTCCTCCGTTTGATCGCTGTAGTCGTCGCCCCCTTGATGACCGAGACGCACCGCCGCCTGAGCTCGCCATCGGCGATGCTCCGGTGACCAAATGGTCACCCTGGAGTGCCCAACCTACTCCCCGCTATGCGTAGCGCCCTTCTAGCCTTTTGCCTCGCTCATTTACGCACCGAAACGCCAACCCCATGCACACCCGAACTCCGGCCGCCGCCCAACTTGCCACCGCCGCCGCTACAGATCGCCCTGCGACCAGGAGGTGCCTCCCCTGGATGTGGGCGAGCGAGGGAACCCCCTGGTGCCCTTGGCTTGACCCACTGCGGCCTGTAGCGCCGCCCCGACCAACTCCGGCAAGTTCCCGCCGTTACTGTGGTCGCCGGCGTCACGTGCTGACGTGGCGCCGGTTAATTAGCGCTAATGACCCAGCTAACCACCCCTAGAGCCACTGCCATGTGGGCCCCAGTGCCTAAACTAGTTAGTTTAATTTCTCTGTTAAATTAGCACTAATCACAGTGGGCCCCGCCTGTCAACTTTGACTTGGCCACGTCAGCTTTGATCGGGTCCCACATGTCAGCCTCTCTAGCTGACTCTGTGTCACTGACCAGTGGACCCCACCGGTCAGGTTTGACCTGGTCAGCCGCAGTTGACCTGCTGATGTCATAGTGACGCAATGCTGACGCAGTTAGTCATTTTCTGGATTTAAAAATAATTCAGAAAATTCTAGAAATTAGTATAAACTTCAAAAATTCATATAAATTCAACCGTAGCTCAGAATGAAATAATTTATATATGAAAAATGATCAGAAAAATCCAATCTATCCATCTGTACTGGTTTCATGCATGTTAGAACAATTTATGACTACTGTTTAGGACAAATGGAATGAATGGCATTTAAATAACCACATGTGGAGTTTGAATTTGAATCTTGGATTCAAACCAACTTCATTTAATCCGTTGCTAGTTGCATTAGCTCAAATCACAACATATTTCTATGTCATAGCATGCATCATATTGTGCATTGCATTGATTGTGTTCTTCCTTGTTTGCCGGTGTTTGTCCCCTCTCAGTAGACGACGTTCCGACGATGAGTTCGATGACACCGATGAAGAACTATTACTATCTTCAGAAGTGCCAGGCAAGCAAAACCCCCTTGTTCATTCCGATACAATCCCACTCTCTCGCTTCTGTTCTCTTTTACTGCATTAGGATAACAACGATTCAACTGTTACATGCTGCGGTAGTTGAACCCCTTTCCTCTGCATGACCTGTCATTGCCACAGTAAATAGATGAAACCCACTAGCATGAGTAGGAGTTGTTTGAGCCCTGATGTGCCTACTCATTCATGCTTGTTTGTCATGCCTGCTACTGTTTGATTTGAGTCAGGTCTGATTCATCGGGGATGAATCGGAGGTGGGTGAACATGTCCTACTGTTGAGAGCTAAGTGTGTGAACACGATTTGGTAAAGGTAGCGGTGAGAGGCCATGTAGGAGTACATGGTGGGTTGTCTCATTGCAGCCAGGAACTGAGTTTTGTGTTTGTGATCCATGAACAGTTACTACCACACATTGGGTTCCGGTAACTCGACCCCTCTCAACTTATTAATCAACATGATCTATGTTCAGGAGTTGCAACTAGTTTCTGGTCTTTGTAGGTAGTGTTAGTAGTCTATCAAGTGGCACCCAGTACAGGTGGGCTTGGGACAGACTAGGCACAGTGGCACGGTGTACCAAGTGGCACCCGGATGGTGGGCTTGGGAACCCTACTCACATCGTTTGGGGCCGTGAGCGACACCCTGGCCGGATCTCCTTGCGGATGGAACCCGAATAGGTGATAAACCTGGATGAGAGACTTGTGTGGTTAGTCAGGTCGTGGCTGACACCCTCGCTGGGCTTCCGCTTGAAGGTTGCCAAGTACATGTCGTGTAAACGACGGTAAGTGGTGAGAGCGTGTGTGAAGAAGTACACCCCTGCAGGGTTAATATGATCTATTCGAATAGCCATGTCCGCGGTAAAGGACTTCTGGGTTGCCTGTACAGTTCATAGACAAGTGAAAGTGGATACCCTAAAATGCGCAAGATAAGCGTGAGTGCTATGAATGGCGTTCTCGTAGGGAGACGGGAGCGGATCCATAGTGGTGTATTGATATGGTGAATATGTGGACTCGTGTGCGCCACCTCAAAAGAGTTACTTGCAGTCGTAGTTCAGGATAGCCACCGAGTCAAAGCTGGCTTGCTGCAGTTAAACCCCACCACCCCTTTGTTGATAATGGTGCATATGTAGTTAGTTCTGATGTAAGTCTTGCTGGGTACATTTGTACTCACGTTGCTTAATTTATGTTTTTGCAGAGAGACTTCAGTCTCGCTAGTAGTTCCACGTGGACTTCGATGTTTAGCTTGTTACCTCAGCTACGATCGTGTGCCCCCGGCATGATCTGGTAGATAGTCAGGATTCTCAGCCTTTTCCATTTCTAGATGTCTGTACTCAGATGTGTTAAGCTTTCGCTTGTGCTTGACTTGTGTGCTCTGAATGCTGGGTCATGAGACCCATGTTTGTAATATCTCGCTCCTCGGAGCCTAATGAATAAAATACTTGAGTTGTAGAGTCATGTTGTGATGCCATGTTGTATTTGCACATATCGAGCATATTGTGTGTATGTTATTGAAATGCTTGGTATGTGTGGGATCTGACTATCTAGTTGTTTATCCTTGGTAGCCTCTCTTACCGGGAAATGTCTCCTAGTGCTTCCACTGAGCCTTGGTAGCTTGCTACTGCTCCGGAACACTTAGGCTGGCCGGCATGTGTCCTTCTTCGTTCCTGTGTCTGTCCCTTTGGGGAAATCTCACGCGATGTCTATCGGAGTCCTGTTAGCCTGCTACAGCCCGGTTTACCGGAGTCCTGCTAGCCCAGTTGCTACAGCCCGGATTCACTCGCTGACGACCGACACGTTCGTTGTTGGGTCATGTATGCCTATTCCTGTAAGTTAGTGCCACTTTGGGTTCATTATTAGCCATGTCAGCCCGGGCTCCTTGTCATATGGATGCTAGCGACACTATCATATACGTGTGCCAAAAGGCGCAAACGGTCCCGGGCCTGGTAAGGCGACACCCGTGGGAATACCGTGCGTGAGGCCGCAAAGTGATACGAGGTGTTACATGCTAGATCGGTGTGCCATTGAGTCGGGGTCCTGACAGCTTTGGTATCAGAGCTTGACTGCCTGTAGGATTACCAAGCCAAACTAGTCGAAGTTGAGTCTAGAAATGCTTTAGTTATATGTAGGGTAATTGATTGTGGGGTGGAACGTAAGGCTGTTTTTACTCCTTATACCTCATGCCCCTCTGATCTGAGTCATCTTATCTTCCTACGGGGTTAAGGAACTAGGCTATCTCTTCTTTCTATTAGGATCACGTGTTACTAATCCATAGACTTATAGGATTGATAGATTTAAGCCTCTGTTCAGTTCCTACTACTTCTGTGTGTTGACAGTTAGTCTCGGAACCTTGATTTTATGATGTTGAGTGGTTATGCCACCAATTTGTAGGATGTTTCAAATCTTTTTGAGCTTTTACAGTAGTTATGCTGTCCGAGTCATCCCAGGTTTCTAAACAATCTGATGCATTCGCAAATTCCTTCTTACCGCTCCGAAGTTCCTTTGGGCCAGTTTAACCACACTAGTTAGTGTGCTGAGGTACTTCATTGCCTCGGTATATAGGATGGAGCTATTATTATGACCCTAGGTGTCTAGAGTATCGCCTAGTAATCTAGCCATGCTTCGCGTTCCCAGTGTGATGATTCTGGCCATCATTCTCGAAAGCATCCCGTGATGCCACTTAGTAGTAGGTATTCTATTCCTGGGTTCTTGAACCCAAGATTCACCCTACTTACTTCATGTTAATAGTAATTGCTTGCTCCCTTAGGTTATTAGTAACCTTTGCAATAGTCCTCGAGATCCGTGGTATTTCCTTTTTCCAAATACCACAAACTGCTTATGGCGGAAGTTCCTTGAACCAAGAGATCACAACAAGAGTGCTCTCGATGAGTTCTCTATTCTATATCGTGACTCTACCAGTTCTACCTTTCCACACGGGTTATCCGGAAGAAATATGTTGAATTTGACTCGACATACTAACCTATGCATCCACAACTCAGAAAGTTATATGTTCCTTGAGTTGTCCCTCTCCAGTTGTTTTCTGACCCCGTCTATCGGTTGATAGTCAGGAGCAGTCATGCATTCATGTTTATCGATGCCTATTACTCTTGTGGTCCATCAAGCCATTCTATTCCGGAATGAATAGGAGAAAAAAAACTCCAGTACCTCATCCATTTCTAGGATTGGGTCAAAGCAGTTGTATTCCGCAGATCAAAATGCCAATCCAGCTTCTGATTTGTTCTACCCTAGAGTATTACCCTCTTTATGTCAAGAAAGTCATAGGAATTGCACACCATCTTATGAATTCTTGGTGCAGTTATACTTCTCGCCTTCATTATTCATTTCTCGGCTCCCGTGTTGTTGCAACCAGAATGCCGACAAGTGAACCATGATGTGTGAAGTCAGTACTCCTAGCAACCTTGTTGCTTGGTAGTTAATGGACAATAATTTCATTCTTAGCATGATGGTTCTTGAATCATCATTCTAAGATTGATCGTGGTACCTAGTCCTTATTTCCTAGTGCACTCTTCGATTGATGATTTAGGATTTTGTCAAATCCTCGCTCATTTGATCATATCGTCTTGCCCTGAAAAGCAAGATTGTTCTCGAGCTTAGTGACATATCGGTGGTTCGTGATTTTCCGTATATCTTCTCGGAAGTATTACTAGGTTGTCACGTGACCGCTATGTTGAGTTCGTGATCAAGTTGGTTTATTCCTGTAAACCACCTTTTCTCCAAGAATCCGTGTTGGATACCCCTGAGATAGTTGGTTAAGCTATACATCAACTTGGAGAGCTGGAAGATAAAAGCTTGTCCAACTTAGTTCATGCTAAGGGATATCTTGTATGTATGTTGAAAAAGATGATATCTTCATCGATTGGTCCCTGTGATCAGTTATTGGACCTATTATCTTATCAAAACTTTGATTTGAGTGTGGGCTATCATCAAATAAAACCAGAACCAATGATGTTCATAATGTTGTCTTACTCGTGGTTGTCCCTCGAGCATACACCATTATATCTTTTGGTCTTGCCAATGCTATCACCATGTTCACATAATGGTGGAAGTCCAGTGATATGGAAATTTCGATGAGTTGCTATTGAGCCCATCAGCAGCATTTTGTCTCCTCCATGATTCATGTTGAACATTGAGCTAGTGTTAGAAACTTTGTAAACATTGCCTTCGTGTTCCGCTCATGAGGTATATGTTTTGGTGAAAGAAGTGACTTTCTCCAAATTCACGTGCACTTGGTGTAAGTTGCCGTCGTGGATCCAAGAAAGATTGTTTTTGTTTCCTTTGGAATCATCCCAAGTCAGTCATGCACGTACAAAGTATACTATGGTTTGGTTGATTAATTACCTCCACTCCATATGTATTCCTTAGCACATAAAGCCACTAATTGGTTTGTTCAAGGAGAAGAAGTTCCTTCTTAAGAGCATGCCTTATGTAAGGACTTTGATATCCTCGATGATGGTTCCCACCTGAACTCGGTAGTGTTTTGTTGTAAGACTACCATGTGGTCATGTTTGTCTGGGACAATGTGTTCACATGTTTGTAGCAGAACCAGCTCATGTTTTGGAGCTTGCTATCGCAGTTCATTTCCCGAGAATCTTGCAACGTCATCTCGTCGATTTGTGTTGCAAACTTTAATTTTTATTTTCCAGACATGTTGTCTAAAATATTCAGTTACCAACCAGATCTGAATCTCAGGCAGAGATGATGGTTGGAACCTTTCCAAGATCTATGATGTAGGTCCCGACAAGGTTGATGTTCTGGCCGACACACCTAGCCGGAAGATCTATCATTGTAGTGTCTGATTGAGCAAGTCGACCATCTTCTCCATGAGGATTTCGAGTGACTTATTATAGAAGTTGTTCCTTATGGATCCTTTGTATTCCAAAGTCTGACCTTTACTTGATGGCCATGTCGATGCTTTCAAGCATGATCGTGGTACCTAGAACGTCAAGGAGATCATTAGAAGCAGAGTGCTAAATGTCTCTCGGTTGATCATCCAGATTTTGTTCCCTTGGCCCCACCAAGGTGAAATCTGAGAAGGTGTTATCTTCCTTTGCATCTGCATCTTCCACTGGTATTCATCATGGTAGTACGTTGTGTTGCCAAAATCCTTGACACGGATATTGGTAAAACCTTGATGAGTATGGTAATGCTCAAGTTCTTGAGAGCACATGCAAGCAAAATCGTCCCTTGCGTTGTCTTCAACAAGGTAATCCACATCATCCATTCTAATCTGGGTATGCCATTCTACCAAACCCCTCCAAACGATCGCCCAAGATTTGCCCTAGGCTGGTATGGAGAATTTTATTGATCTCTGAGTCAAAAGTAATTCTTTTACCACCTAAGGGATAATTCTACGAGTCATCCTTCTCTAAGGTGTCTCAATTAGGTATCATGACAACTCAAATCCTCGCTACATTGGCAACCGTTCACCACCTTCTTCAGTGTGGAACCATCGCCTATCTACTGAACCTTCGTCATCTATTTCACTCCATCACTCTAGATGTATGCTTCGTGTCTCAGCTCAAGAGATGTTCTTACGTCTCGTTCCGTAAGTTGATCCTGTGATCATTAAGATGATCCATCATGGTAGAGTTGTCTCTGTCCTCGTGTTTGATGAAGGTCTCGAAAGCAAAGACGTCAAGATCAATTGGAGCAATGAATCAACATCTTTAAGAAGGGCAAATGGATCATGGAGATTGTGATAGTTTTCTAACCCCTTTTCCTCTTACCTCACGTCTTGAATCTCGGGACGAGATTCTTGTTTAGTGGGGGTGAGTTGTCACATCCCTAGCCTTGCCTTGCACTTGGACTAGCTTGGTTGCTGCATCATGTCTAAATTTCATTTAAACCAGAATTGGGGACTGTTAAACCATAGCAGCACATGAAATTCAAATAGGTTCAACCTAAAATAATCTTCAATCAACCCAAAGTGCCCTTTGAAAATGTTCATGACTTTTGATAAAGGTGAAAACCTCCGCCAAAAATGATGAACATATTTCTAGGTCATCTCTGGATTTTTGATTTAAATCATTATGTATTTGGATTTGAGCATGTAATTACTATAAATATTTAAAATGCTCAAATAATTCTGAAACTAAATGTGGGCCACTAGATTAATCCACGGAGTGTCCACAAATTATTTTAGGATTTTGTAAAATGCTTTAGTATTTTTACTAAAGCCAAAACGGTTGCAGATAAATAGAAAACAGAAGATAAATTAGAAATCAGAGAGGGAGGGATGCTCACCTGGGCCTCACCTGTGCTGGCCCAGCCCACCTGGCCTGGTGCCAGTCATCCCTACCTCTGCCAGTAGGCAGAGGTGGGACAGCGCACGCGCGCGCGAGGTGCCACGCCTCCTCCTGCTTGCCGCCGAGCCTCTGGACGCGTGGGTGAACGCCCCAGAGCCGTCCCGATCCAGCCGACACTCCCACTCCTCCCCTGTTCTCTCCCCTCCTCTATTTCTCTCGCGCACAGCCACGCGAGCGCCACCGTCGCCGCCGCTCGCCGCTGCTGCGTCCTGAGCCACCTCCTCGCCTCCCCGACACATCCATCAGCCCCGCCGCATCGCCTTGAAGCTCTCCGCCAACGAACCCGACGCCGGAAGCCCCGTATCGTCGTCCCCGACCTCATCTTGAAGCTTTGTCTGCCGGAGATCGTCACCGTTGATTCACCGACCCCAGCGCTTCCCCGAGCACACTTACCAGCTCTTCGTGACCGCGGTGATCCCCCGCTCATTTACCCCCTAGGCCTCCTCCGTTTGATCGCCGTAGCCGTCGCCCCCTTGATGACCGAGACGCACCGCCGCCTGAGCTCGCCATCGGCGATGCTCCGGTGACCAAATGGTCACCCTGGAGTGCCCAACCTGCTCCCCGCTATGTGTAGCGCCCTTCTAGCCTTTTGCCTCGCTCATTTACGCACCGAAACGCCAACCCCGTGCACACCCGAACTCCAGCCGCCGCCCAACTTGCCGCCGCCGCTGCTACAGATCGCCCCACGACCAGGAGGTGCCTCCCCTGGATGCTGGCGGGCGAGGGAAACCCCCTGGTGCCCTTGGCTTGACCCACTGCGGCCTGTAGCGCCGCCCCGACCAACTCCGGCAAGTTCCCGCCGTTACTGTGGTCGCCGGCGTCATGTGCTGACGTGGCGCTGGTTAATTTGCACTAATGACCCAGCTAACCACCCCTAGAGCCACTGCCATGTGGGCCCCAGTGCCTAAACTAGTTAGTTTAATTTCTCTATTAAATTAGCACTAATCATAGTGGGCCCCGCCTGTCAACTTTGACTTGGCCACGTCAGCTTTGACCGGGTCCCACATGTCAGCCTCTGTAGCTGACTCTGTGTCACTGACCAGTGGACCCCACTGGTCAGGTTTGACCTAGTCAGCCGCAGTTGACCTGCTGATGTCATAGTGACGCAATGCCGACGCAGTTAATCATTTTCTGGATTTGAAAATAATTCAGAAAATTCCAGTTATTAGTATAAACTTCAAAAATTCATATAAATTCAACCGTAGCTCAGAATGAAATAATTTATATATGAAAAATGATCAGAAAACTCCAATCTATCCATCTATACTGGTTTCATGCATGTTAGAACAATTTATGACTACTGTTTAGGACAAATGGAATGAATGGCATTTAAATAACCACATGTGGAGTTTGAATTTGAATCTTGGATTCATACCAACTTCATTTAATCTGTTGCTAGTTGCATTAGCTCAAATCACAACATATTGCTATGTCATAGCATGCATCATATTGTGCATTGCATTGATTGTGTTCTTCCTTGTTTGCCGGTGTTCGTCCCCTCTCAGTAGACGACGTTCCGACAATGAGTTCGATGACACCGATGAAGAACTATTACTATCTTCAGAAGTGCCAGGCAAGCAAAACCCCCTTGTTCATTCCGATACAATCCCACTCTCTCGCTCCTGTTCTCTTTTACTGCATTAGGACAAAAACGATTCAACTGTTACATGCTGCGGTAGTTGAACCCCTTTCCTCTGCATGACCTGTCATTGCCATAGTAAATAGATGAAACCCACTAGCATGAGTAGGAGTTGTTTGAGCCCTGATGTTCCTACTCATTCATGCTTGTTTGTCATGCCTGATACTGCTTAGATTTGAGTCAGGTCTGATACATCGGGGATGAATCGGAGGTGGGTGAACATGTCCTACTGTTGAGAGCTAAGTGTGTGAACACGATTTGGTAAAGGTAGCGGTGAGAGGCCATGTAGGAGTACATGGTGGGTTGTCTCATTGCATCTGTCCTGAGGAACTGAGTTCTGTGTTTGTGATCCATGAACAGTTACTACCACACATTAGGTTCCAGTAACTCGACCCCTCTCGACTTATTAATCAACATGATCTCTGTTCAGGAGTTGCAACTAGTTTCTGGTGTTTGTAGGTAGTGTTATTAGTCTACCAAGTGGCACCCGGTACAGGTGGGCTTGGGAACCTTGCTCACATCGTTTGGGGGCCATGAGCGACATACCGGCCGGATCTCCTTGCGAATGGAACCCGAATAGGCGATAAACCTGGACGAGAGACTTGTGTGGTTAGTCAGGTCGTGGCCGACACCCTCGCTGGGCTTCCGCTTGAAGGTTGCCGAGTACATGTCGTGTAAACGGCGGTAAGTGGTGAGAGCGTGTGTGAATAAGTACACCCCTGCAGGGTTAATATGATCTATTCGAATACCCGTGTCCACGGTAAAGGACTTCTGGGTTGCCTGTACAGTTCATAGACAAGTGAAAGTGGATACCCTAAAATGCGCAAGATAAGCGTGAGTGCTATGAATGGCATTCTCGTAGGGAGACGGGAGCGGATCCATAGTGGTGTATTGATATGGTGAATATGTGGCCTCATGTGCGCCACCTCAAAAGAGTTACTTGTAGTCATAGTTCAGGATAGCCATCGAGTCAAAGCTGGCTTGCTGCAGTTAAACCCCACCACCCCTTTGTTGATAATGGTGCATATGTAGTTAGTTCTGATGTAAGTCTTGCTGGGTACATTTGTACTCACGTTGCTTAATTTATGTTTTTGCAGAGAGACTTAAGTCTCGCTAGTAGTTCCACGTGGACTTCGACATTTAGCTTATTACCTCAGCTACGATCTGGTGCCCCCGGCAGGATCTGGTAGATAGTCAGGCTTCTCAGCCTTTTCCATTTCTAGATGTTTGTACTCAGATGTGTTAAGCTTCCGCTTGTACTTGACTTGTGTGCTCTGAATGCTGGGTCATGAGACCCATGTTTGTAATATCTCGCTCCTCGGAGCCTAATGAATAAAATACTTGAGTTGTAGAGTCATGTTGTGATGCCATGTTGTATTTTCACATATCGAGCATATTGTGTGTATGTTATCGAAATGCTTGGTATGTGTGGGATCTGACTATCTAGTTGTTTATCCTTGGTAGCCTCTCTTACCGGGAAATGTCTCCTAGTGCTTCCACTGAGCCTTGGTAGCTTGCTACTGCTTCGGAACACTTCGGCTGGCCGGCATGTGTCCTTCTTTGTTCCTATGTCTGTCCCTTCGGGGAAATGTTATGCGGTGTCTATCGGAGTCCTGTTAGCCTGCTACAGCCCGGTTTACCGGAGTCTTGCTAGCCCAGTTGCTACATCCTGGATTCACTCGCTGATGACCGACACGTTCGTTGTTGGGTCATGTATGCCTGTTCTTGTAAGTTAGTGCCACTTTGGGTTCATGACTAGCCATGTCAGCCCAGGCTCCTTGTCATATGGATGCTAGCGACACTATCATATACGTGTGCCAAAAGGCGCAAACGGTCCCGGGCCTGGTAAGGCGACACCCGTGGGAATATCGTGCGTGAGGCCGCAAAGTGATATGAGGTGTTACATGCTAGATCGGTGTGCCATTGAGTCGGGGTCCTGGCAGAATCATACTTGACATTGTGAATAGATTGTTACTTGAATATATATGTTGCTGTTATAAGAATAATCATGATGCCCTCATGTCCGTATTTTATTTTTATCGACACCTCTATCTCTAAACATGTGGACATATTTTTCGATATCGGCTTCCGCTTGAGGACAAGCGAGGTCTAAGCTTGGGGGAGTTGATACGTCCATTTTGCATCATGCTTTTATATCGATATTCATTGCATTATGGGCTGTTATTACACGTTATGTCACAACACTTATGGCTATTCTCTCTTATTTTACAAGGTTTAACATGAAGATGGGGAATGCCAGCAGCCGGGATTCTAGGCCAGAAAAGGAGCAAATATTGGAAACCTATTCTGCACAGCTCCAAAAGTCCTGAAACTCCACGAAAATCGTTTTTGGAATTAATTATAATTATTGACCAGAAGAAGTACTAGAGGGGGCCCACACCCTGGCTAGTTGATGCTAGTTGGTTTATTTGGTGGAAGATCATATGTTCAGATCCTTAATGCATATTAATACCCCTCTGGTTATGAACATGAATATGCTTTGTGAGTAGTTACGTTTGTTCCTGAGGACATGAGTGAAGTCTTGCTATTAGTAGTCATGTGAATTTGGTATCCGTTCGATATTTTGATGAGATGTATGTTGTGTCTCCTCTAGTGGTGTTATGTGAACGTCAACTACATGACAATTCACCATTATTTGGGCCTAGAGGAAGGCATTGGGAAGTAATAAGTAGATGATGGGTTGCTAGAGTGACAAAAGCTTAAACCCTACTTTATAAGTTGCTTCGTAAGGGGCTGATTTGGATCCATATGTTTGAAGGAAATATGCCCTAGAGGCAATAATAAAGTTATTATTTATTTCCTTATTTCATGATAAATGTTTATTATTCATGCTAGAATTGTATTAACCGGAAACATAATACATGTGTGAATACATAGACAAACATACTGTCACTAGTATGCCTCTACTTGACTAGCTCGTTGATCAAAGATGGTTGTGTTTCCTAGCCATAGACATGAGTTGTCATTTGATTAATGGGATCACATCATTAGAGAATGATGTGATTGACTCGACCCATTCCGTTAGCTTAGCACTTGATCGTTTAGTATGTTGCTGTTGCTTTCTTCATGACTTATACATGTTCCTATGACTATGAGATTATGCAACTCCCGTTTACCGGAGAAACACTTTGTGTTCTACCAAACGTCACAACGTAACTGGGTGATTATAAAGGAGCTCTACAGGTGTCTCCGAAGGTACATGTTGAGTTGGCGTATTTCGAGATTAGGATTTGTCATTCCGATTGTCGGAGAGGTATCTCTGGGCCCTCTCGGTAATGCACATCACTATAAGCCTTGCAAGAAATGTAACTAATGAGTTAGTTGTGGTATGATGCATTACATAACGAGTAAAGAGACTTGTCGGTAACGATATTGAACTAGGTATTGAGATACCGACGATCGAATCTCGGGCAAGTAACATACTGATGACAAAGGGAACAACGTATGTTGTTATGCGGTTTGATCGATAAAGATCTTCGTAGAATATGTAGGAGCCAATATGAGCATCCATGTTCCGCTATTGGTTTTTGACCGGAAACGTGTTTCGGTCATGTGTACATAGTTCTCAAACCCGTAGGGTCCGCACGCTTAAGGTTTTGATGACAATTTTATTATGAGTTTATGAGTTTTGATGTACTGAAGGAGTTCGGAGTCCCGGATGAGATCCGGAACATGACGAGGAGTCTCGAAATGGTCGAGATGTAAAGATCGATATATTGGATGACTATATTCGGACATCGGGAAGGTTCCGAGTGATTCGGGTATTTATCGGAGTACCGGAGAGTTACGGGAATTCGCCGGGGAGAAGTATTGGGCCTTATTGGTCCATACGGGAAAGAGAGAGGGGTGCCTAGGGCAGGCCGCGCGCGCCCCCAAGGCCTAGTCCGAATTGGACTAGGGGGAGGGGCTGCGCCCCCTCCTTCCTTCCCTTCTCCCTTCCCCTTCCTTCTCTCCTACTCCTACTTGGAAAGAAGGAGTCCTACTCCCGGTGGGAGTAGGACTCCCCCTTGGCGCGCCCTCCTCCTTGGCCGGCCGCCTCCCCCCTAGCTCCTTTATATACGGGGCTAGGGGGACACCCCATAGACACAACAATTGATCTCTTGATATCTTAGACGTGTGCGGTGCCCCCTCCACCATAGTCCTCGATAATATTGTAGTGCTGCTTAGGCGAAGCCCTGCGACGATAGAACATTAAGATCGTCACCACGCCATCGTGCTGACGGAACTCTTCCCTGACATTCTACTGGATCGGAGTCCGGGGATCGTCATCAAGCTGAACGTGTGCTAGAACTCGGAGGTGCCGTAGTTTCGGTGCTTGATGAGTCGGGCCGTGAAGACGTACAACTACATCAACCGCGTTGTTCTAATGCTTCCGCTTTCGGTCTACGAGGGTACATAGACAACACTCTCCCCTCTCGTTTCTATGCATCACCATGATCTTGCGTGTGCGTAGGATTTTTTTTGAAATTACTACGTTCCCTAACAGTGGCATCTGAGCCTGGTTTTATGCGTAGATGTTATATGCACGAGTAGAACACAAGTGAGTTGTGGGTGATACAAGTCATACTGCTTACCAGCATGTCATACTTTGGTTCAGCGGTATTGTTGGATGAAGGGGCCCGGACCGACATTACGCGTATGCTTACGCGAGACTGGTTCTACCGACGTGCTTTACACACAGGTGGCTGGCGGGTGTCTGTTTCTCCAACTTTAGTTGAACCGAGTGTGGCTACGCCCGGTCCTTGCGAAGGTTAAAACAACACTAACTTGACGAACTATCGTTGTGGTTTTGATGCATAGGTAAGAACGGTTCTTGCTCAGCCCGTAGCAGCCACGTAAAATTTGCAACAACAAAGTAGAGGACATCTAACTTGTTTTTGCATGGCATGTTGTGATGTGATATGGTCAAGACGTGATGCTATATTTTATTGTATGATATGATCATGTTTTGTAACCGAAGTTATCGGCAACTGGTAGGAGCCATATGGTTGTCGCTTTATTGTATGAAATGCAAACGCCCTGTAATTCCTTTTCTTTATCACTAAGCGGTAGCGATAGTCGTAGAAGCAATAGATGGCATAACGACAATGATGCTACGATGGAGATCACGGTGTCGCGCCGGTGACGATGGTGATCACGACGGTGCTTCCAAGATGGAGATCACAAGCACAAGATGATGATGGCCATATCATATCACTTATATTGATTGCATGTGATGTTTATCCTTTATGCATCTTATCTTGCTTTGATTGATGGTAGCATTTTAATATGATCTCTCACTAATTATCAAGAAGTGTTCTCCCTGAGTATGCACCGTTCCGAAAGTTCTTTGTGCTGAGACACCACGTGATGATCGGGTGTGATAGGCTCTACGTTCAAATACAATGGGTGCAAAACAGTTGCACACACGGAATACTCAGGTTAAACTTGACGAGCCTAGCATATACAGATATGGCCTCGGAACACGGAGACCGAAAGGTCGAGCATGAATCATATAGTTGATATGATCAACATAGTGATGTTCACCATTGAAAACTACTCCATCTCACGTGATGATCGGACATGGTTTAGTTGATTTGGATCACGTGATCACTTAGATGACTAGAGAGATGTCTGTCTAAGTGGGAGTTCTTAAGTAATATGATTAATTGAACTTAAATTTATCATGAACTTAGTCCTGGTAGTATTTTGCAAATTATGTTTGTAGACCAATAGCTCGCGTTGTTGCTTTCATATGTTTATTTTGATATGTTCCTAGAGAAAACTGTGTTGAAAGATGTTAGTAGCAATGATGTGGATTGGATCCATGATCTGAGGATTGTCCTCATTGCTGCACAGAAGAATTATGTCCTTGATGCACCACTAGGTGACGGGCCTATTGCAGGAGCAAATGCAGACGTTATGAACGTTTGGCTAGCTCAATATGATGACTACTTGATAGTTTAGTGCACCATGCTTAACAGCTTAGAATCGGGACTTCAAAGACGTTTTGAACATCATTGACCATATGAGTGTTTTAGGAGTTGAAGTTAATATTTCAAGCAAATACCCGAGTTGAGAGATATGAAGTCTCCAACAAGTTCTATAGCCAAAAGATGGCGGAGAATTGCTCAACTAGTGAGCATGTGCTCAGATTGTATGGGTACTACAATCGCTTGAATCAAGTGGGAGTTAATCTTCTAGATAAGATAGTGATTGACAGAATTTTCTAGTCACCATCACCAAGTTACTAGAACTTCGTGATGAACTATAGTATGAAAGGGATGACGAAAACAATTCCCGAGCTCTTCGTGATGTTGAAATCAACGAAGGTAGAAATCAAGAAAAAGAGCATCACATGTTGATGATTGACAAGACCACTAGTTTCAAGAAAAGGGCAAAGGTAAAGAAAGGGAAACTTCAAGTAGAATGGCAAGCAAGTTGTCACTCCCATAAAGAAGCCCAATGCTGGACCAAAGCCTGAAACTGAGTGCTTCTACTGCAAAGGAAATGGTCACTGGAAGCGGAAATGCCCTGAATATTTGGTGGATAAGAAGGATGGCAAAGTGAACAAGGGTATATTTGATATACAGGTTATTGATGTGTGCCTTACTAGTGTTTATAGTAGCCCCTGAGTATTTGATACTTGTTCGGTTGCTAAAATTAGTAACTCGAAACATGAGTTACAGAATAGACAAAGACTAGTTGAGGGTGAAGTGATGATGTGTGTTGGAAGTGGTTCCAAGATTTATATGATCATCATCGCACACTCCCTATACTTTCGGGATTAGTATTAAACCTAAATAAATGTTATTTGGTGTTTGCGTTGAGCATAAATATGATTTGATCATGTTTATTGCAATATGGTTATTCATTTAAAGTCAGAGAATAATTCTTGTTCTATTTACATGAATAAAACCTTCAACGGTCATACACCCAATGAAAATAGTTTGTTGGATCTCGATCGTAATGATACACATATTCATAATATTGATGCCAAAAGATGCAAAGTTAATAATGATAGTGCAAACTTAGATGTGGCACTGCCGTTTGGGTCATATTGGTGTAAAGCGCATGAAGAAACTCCATAAAGATGGATTTTCGTAATCACTTGGTTATGAATCATTTGATGCTTGCGAACCGTGCCTTTTGGGCAAGATGACTAAAACTCTGTTCTCCGGAACAAAGGAACGAGCTACTGACTTGTTGGAAATAATACATACTGATGTATGCAGGCCAATGAGTATTAAGGCTCGTGGCGGGTATTGTTATTTTCTGACCTTCACAGATGATTTCAGCAGATATGGGTATATCTACTTGATGAAACATAAGTCTGAAATAATTGAAAGGTTCAAAGAATTTCAGAGTGAAGTGGAAAATCATCGTAACAAGAAAATAAAGTTTCTGCGATCTGATCGTGGAGATGAATATTTGAGTTACGAGTTTGGCCTTCATATAAAACAATGTGAAATAGTTTCACAGCTCACGCCACTTGGAACACCATAGTGTTATGTTGTGTTCGAACGTCATAACCGCACTTTATTAGATTTGGTGCAATCAATGATGTCTCTTATCGATTTACCAATGTCGTTTTGGGGTTATGCATTAGAGGTAGCTGCATTCACATTAAAATAGGGCACCATCTAAACCCGTTGAGACGACACTGTATGAACTATGGTTTAGCAATAAACCTAAGCTGTCATTTCTTAAAGTTTGGAGTTGCGATGCTTATGTGAAAAAGTTTCAACCTGATAAGCTCGAACCCAAATTGGAGAAATGCGTCTTCTAGGATACCCAAAGGCGACTGTTGGGTACACCTTCTAATCACAGATCCGAAGGCAAAAATATTAGTTGCTAAGATGGATCCTTTCTAGAGAAGGAGTTTCTCTCGAAAGAAGTGAGTGGGAGGAAAGTAGAGATTGATAAGGTAATTTGTACCTTCTCCCGAATTGGAAAGTAGTTCATCACAGAAATTAGTTCCAGTGATTCCTACACCAATTAGTGAGGAAGCTAATGATGATGACCATGAAACTTCAGATTAAGTTACTACATAACCTCGTAGGTCTTCCAGAATAAGATCCACTCCAGAGTGGTACGGTAATCCTGTTCTGGAAGTCATGTTACTAGACCATGATGAACCTACAAAATATGAGGAAGCGATGATGAGCCCAGATTTCGCGAAATGGCTTGAGGCCATGAAATCTGAGATGGGATCCATGTATGAGAACAAAGTGTGGACTTTGATGGAGTTGCCCGATGATAGGCAAGCCATATTGTATAAATGGATTTTCAAGAGGAAGACAAACGCTGATAGTAGTGTTACTATCCACAAAGCTCGACTTGTCGCAAAAAGGTTTTCGACAAGTTCAAGGTGTTGACTACAATAAGATTTTATCAACTATAGCGATGCTTAAATCTGTCTGAATCATGTTAGCAATTGCCACATTCTATGAAATCTGGCAAATGGATGTCAAAACTGCATTCCTTAATGGTTTTCTTAAAGAAGAGTTGTATATGATGCAACCAGAAGGTTTTGTCAATCCTAAAGGTGCTAACAAAATGTGCAAGCTCCAGCAATCCATCTATGGACTGGTGCAAGCATCTCAGAGTTGGAATATACGCTTTGATAAGTTGATCAAAGCATATAGTTTTATACAGACTTGCAGTGAAGCCTGTATTTACAATAAAGTAAGTGGGAGCACTACCGCCTTTCTAATAAATATATGTGAGTAACATATTGTTGATCAGAAATGATGTAGAATTTTTCTGGAAAGCATAAAGGAGTATTTGAAAGGAGTTCTTTAAAAGAAAGACCTTAGTAAAGCTACTTACATATTGAGCATCAAGATCTATTGAGATAGATCAAGATGCTTGATAAATTTTTTCAATAAGTACACACCTTGTCAAGTTTTGAAGTAGTTCAAAATGGAACAGTCAAAGAAAGAGTTCTTGCCTGTGTTGCAAAGGTGTGAAATTGAGTAAGACTCAAATCCCGACCACGGCAGAAAATAGAAAAGAGAATTAAAGTCATTCCCTATGCCTCAGTCATAGGTTCTATAAAGTATGCTATGCTATGTATTAGACCTATTGTATACGTTGCTCTGAATTTGGCAAGGGAGTACAATAGTGATCTAGGAGTAGATCACTGAACATTGGTCAAGAATATCCTTAGTGAGGACTAAGGAAATATTTCTCGATTATGGAGGTGATAAAAGAGCCCGTCGTAAAGAGTTACATCGGTGCAAGCTTTTACACCGATCCAGATGACTCTAAGTCTCAATTTGGATACTGATAGGTCTCCAACGTATCTATAATTTTTGATTGTTCCATGCTATTATATTACCTATTTTGGATGTTTATGGGCTTTATTTTATACATTATTACCATTTTTGGGACTAACCTACTAACCGGAGGCCCAGTCCATATTGCTGTTTTTTTGCCCATTTTAGTATTTCGAAGAAAAGGAATATCAAACGGAGTCCAAACGGAATGAAACTTTCGAGAGCGTGATTTTTGGAACGAAAAAGATCCGGAGAGCTTGGAGTGCAAGTCAAGAAACAACCGGAGCCTCCACGAGATAGGAGGGCGCGCCCCCCCTTAGGGCGCACCCCCTGTCTCATGGGCCCCTCGGGCGTCCACCGACGTACTTCTTCCTCCTATATATACCTACGGACCCCGAAAACATCCAGGGGCACCATGAAACACAATTTCCACCACCGTAACCTTCTGTATCCGCGAGATCCCATCTTGGAGCCTTTGCTGGCACTCTGCCGGAGGGGGAATCAACCACGGAGGGCCTCTACATCAACATCCTTGCCCCTCCTATGAGTTGTGAGTAGTTTACCACAGACCTACGGGTCCATAGTTATTAGCTAGATGGCTTATTCTCTCTTTTTGGATCTCAATACAATGATCTTCCCCTCTCTTGTGGAGATCTATTCGATGTAATCTCTTTTTGCGGTGTGTTTGTCGAGATCCAATGAATTGTGGGTTTATGATCAGATTTATCTATGGATATTAATTGAATCTTCTCTGAATTCTTTTATGTATGATTGAGTTATCTTTGCAAGTTTCTTCGAATTATCGGTTTGGTTTGGCCTACTAGATTGATCTTTCTTGCCATGGGAGAAGTGCTTAGCTTTGGGTTCAATCTTGCGGTGTTCTTACCCAGTGACAGAAAGGGTTGCAAGACACATATTGTATTGTTTCCATCGAGGATAACAAGATGGGGTTTATATCATATTGCATGAGTTTATCCCTCTACATCATGTCATCTTGCTTAATGCGTTACTCTGTTTTTATGAACTTAATATTCTAGATGCATGCTGGATAGGGGTCGATGTGTGGAGTAATAGTAGTAAATGGAGGCAGGAGTCGGTCTACTTGTTATGGACGTGATGCCTATGTACATGATCATGCCTAGATAACGACATAATTATTCGCTTTTCTATCAATTGCTCGACAGTAATTTGTTCACCCACCGTAATACTTATGCTATCTTGAGAGAAGCCTCTAGTGAAACCTATGGCCCCCGGGTCTATGTCTTATCATATTTGCTTTCAATCTACTTTTATTTGCATCTTTACTTTTTGCATCTATATTATAAAATACCAAAAATATATTTATCTTATCATACTATCTCTATCAGATCTCACTTTCGCAAATGTCCGTGAAGGGATTGACAACCCCTTTATTGCGTTGGTTGCGAGTTCTCAGTTTGTTTGTGTAGGCGCGTGGGACTTTTGAGGAGCCTCCTACTGGATTGATACCTTGGTTCTGAAAAACTGAGGGAAATACTTATGCTACACTTGCTGCATCACCCTCTCCTCTTCGGGGAAAACCAACGCTAGCTCAAGACGTAGCAGATACATATTGAAAGTGGGAGCAATTAGCTAGAGTAGCTCCATGCAGAGTATTGGATACATAGAATATTTGCAAAATACATACGGCTCTGAATATGACAGATCCGTCGACTAAGCTTCTCTCACGAGCAAAATATGATCACACCTTAGTACTCTTTGGGTGTTAATCACATAACAATGTGAACTAGATTATTGACTCTAGTAAATCCTTTGGGTGTTGATCACATGACGATGTGAACTATGGGTATTAATCACATATAGATGTGAATATGGGTGTTAAATCACATGGCGATGTGACCTAGATTATTGACTCTAGTGCAAGTGGGAGACTACAGGAAATATGCCCTATAGGCAATAATAAAGTTATTATTTATTTCCTTATTTCATGATAAATATTTTTATTCATGCTAGAATTGTATTAACCGGAAACATAATACATGTGTGAATACATAGACAAACATAGTGTCACTAGTATGCCTCTACTTGACTAGCTCGTTGATCAAAGATGGTTGTGTTTCCTAGCCATAGACATGAATTGTCATTTGATTAAAGGGATCACATCATTAGAGAATGATGTGATTGACTTGACCCATTCCGTTATCTTAGCACTTGATCATTTAATTTGTTGCTATTGCTTTCTTCATGACTTATACATGTTCGTATGACATGAGATTATGCAAATCCCGTTTACCGGAGGAACACTTTGTGTGCTACCAAACGTCACAACATAACTGGATGATTATAAAGGAGCTCTACAGGTGTCTCCGAAGGTACATGTTGAGTTGGCGTATTTCGAGATTAGGATTTGTCACTCCGATTGTCGGAGAGGTATCTCTGGGCCCTCTCGGTAATGCACACCACTATAAGCCTTGCAAGCAATGTAACTAATGAGTTAGTTGCGGGATGATGCATTACATAACGAGTAAAGATACTTGCCGGTAACGAGATTGAACTAGGTATTGAGATACCGACGATCGAATCTCGGGCAAGTAACATACTGATGACAAAGGGAACAACGTATGTTGTTATGCGGTTTGACCAATAAAGATCTTCGTAGAATATGTAGGAGCCAATATGAGCATCCAGGTTCCGCTATTGGTTATTGACCGGAAACGTGTTTCAGTCATGTCTACATAGTTCTCGAACCCGTAGGGTCCGCACGCTTAAGGTTTCGATGACAGTTTTATTATGAGTTTATGAGTTTTGATGTACCGAAGGAGTTCGGAGTCCCAGATGAGACCGGAGACATGACGAGGAGTCTCGAAATGGTCGAGACATAAAGATCAATATATTGGACGACTATATTCGGACATCGGAAAGGTTCCGAGTGATTCGGGTATTTATAGCAGTACCGGAGAGTTACGGAAATTCGTCGGGTAGAAGTATTGGGCCTTTTTGGTCCATACGAGAAAGAGAGAGGGGCTGCCTAGGGCAAGCCGCGCGCCCCCCAAGGCCTAGTCCGAATTGGACTAGGGGGAGGGGCTGCGCCCCCTCCTTCCTTCCCTTCTCCCTTCCCCTTCCTTCTCTCCTACTCCCACTAGGAAAGGAGGAGTCCTACTTCCGGTGGGAGTAGGACTCCCCCCTTGGCGCACCCTCCTCCTTGGCCGGCCGCCTCCCCCCTAGCTCCTTTATATACGAGGGTAGGGGGGCACCCCGTAGACACAACAATTGATCTCTTGATCTCTTAGCCGTGTGTGGTGCCCCCCTCCACCATAGTCCTCGATAATATTGTAGCGGTGCTTAGGCGAAGCCCTGTGACTGTAGAACATCAAGATTGTCAGCACGCCGTCGTGATGACGGAACTCTTCCCTGACATTCTGCTGGATCGGAGTCCGGGGATCGTTATCGAGCTGAACGTGTGCTAGAACTCGGAGGTGCCGTAGTTTCGGTGCTTGATCGGTCGTGCTGTGAAGACGTACGACTACATCAACCGCATTGTTCTAACGCTTCCGCTTTCGGTCTATGAGGGTACGTAGACAACACTCTCCCCTCTCGTTGCTATGCATCACCATGATCTTTCGTGTGCGTAGGATTTTTTTTGAAATTACTACGTTCCCTAACAATGTTTCATGCTATGGTTATGTTTACCTTAATACTTCTTTTGTAGTTGCGGATGCTTGCAATAGGGGTTAATCATAAGTAGGATGCTTGTCCAAGAAAGGGCAGTACCCAATCACCGGTCCACCCACATATCAAATTATCAAAGTAACGAACGCGAACCAGATGAGCGTGATGAAAACTAGCTTGACGATAATTCCCATGTTTCCTCGGGAGCGCTTTTCTCATTATAAGAACTTGTACATGCTTCTCCTTTGCTACAAAAAGGATTGGGCCACCTTGCTGCACCTTATTTACTTTCATTGCTTGTTACCCATTACAAATTATCTTATCACAAAACTATTTGTTACCTACAATTTCAGTGCTTGCAGAGAATACCTTACTGAAAACCGCTTGTCATTTCCTTCTGCTCCTCGTTGGGTTCGACACTCTTACTTATCGAAAGGACTACGATAGATCCCCTATACTTGTAGTTCATCAATGATCATGTTCTGTAGAAGTTATCGGCAACCGGCAGGAGCCTTATGGTTGTCTCTTTATTGTATGAAATGCAAATGCCATGTAATTGCTTTACTTTATCATTAAGCGGTAGCGATAGTTGTAGAAGCAATAGTTGGCAAGACGACCACGACGCAATGATGGAGATCAAGGTGTCGAACCGGTGAAGATAGAGATCATGATGATGCTTTGGAGATGAAGATCAAAAGCACGAGATGATGATGGCCATATCATGTCACATATTTTGATTGCATGTGATTTTTATCTTTATGCATCATATTTTGCTCAGTATGGCGATAACATTATAATATGATCCCTTAACTAAAATTTCAAGGTATAAGTGTTCTCCCCGAGTATGCACCATTGCGACAGTTCTTCATGCTGAGACACCACGTGATGATCGGGTGTGATAGGCTCTATGTTCACATACAATGGGTGCAAGACAATTTTGCACATGCGGAATACACGGGTTAAACTTGACGAGCCTAGCGTGTACAGACATGGCCTCGCAACACTGGAGACCGAAAGGTCGAACATGAATCATATAGTAGATATGATCAACATAGAGCTATTCACCATTGATGACTACTCCATCTCACGTGATGATCGGACATGGTTTAGTTGATTTGGATCATGTACCATTTAGATGACTTGAGGGATGTCAATCTAAGTGGGATTTCTTATGTAATTTGATTAATTGAACTTAATTTATCATGAACTTAGTCCTGATAGTATTTGCAAATTATGTTGTAGATCAATAGCTCACGTTGTAGCTCCCCTATGTTTTTTGATATGTTCCTAGAGAAAACTAAGTTGAAAGATGATAGTAGCAATGATGCAGACAGGGTCCATGATCTGAGGATTATGCTCATTGCTGCATAGAAGAATTATATCCTTGATGCACCGCTAGATGACAGACCTATTGCAGGAGTAGATGTAGATGTTATGAACGTTTGGCAAGCTCGATGTGATGACTACTTGATAGTTTAGTGTACCATGCTTTACGGCTTAGAACCGGGACTTCAAAAATGTTTTGAACGCCACAGAGCATATGATATGTTCCAAGAGCTGAAATTGGTATTTCAGACTCATGCCCATGTCGAGAGGTATGAAACCTCTGACAAGTATTTTGCCTACAAGATGGAGGAGAATAGCTCATCTAGTGAGCATGTGCTCAGAATGTCTGGTTCCTACAATTGCCTGAATCAAGTGGGAGTTAATATTCCAGATAAGATAGTGATTGACAGAGTTCTCCAGTCACTATCACCAAGCTACTAGAACTTTGTGATGAACTATAATATGCAAGGGATGACGAAAATGATTCCGAGCTTTTCGCAATGCTGAAATCGGTGAAGGTAGAAATCAAGAAAGAGCATCAAGTGTTGATGGTTAACAAGGCCACTAGTTTAAAGAAAAAGGGCAAGGGAAAGAAAGGGAACTTCAAGAAGAATGGCAAGAAAGTTGTCACTCCCGGGAAGAAGCCCAAAGCTGGACCTAAGCCTGAAACTGAGTGCTTCTACTGCAAAGGGACTGGTCACTGGAAGCGGACATGCACCAAGTATTTGGCGGATAAGAAGGATGGCAAAGTGAATAATGGTATTTTGATATACATGTTATTGATGTGTACCTTACTAATGCTCGTAGTAGTGCTTGGGTATTTGATACCGGTTCAGTTGCTCATATTTGTAACTCAAAACAGGGACTACCGATTAAAAGAAGATTGGCTAAGGACGAGGTGATGATGCGCGTCGGGAATGGTTCCAAGGTCGATGTGATCGCCATCAGCATGCTACCTCTACATCTACCTTCGGCGTTAGTTTTAGACCTGAATAATAATTGTTATTTGGTGCCAGCATTGAGCATGAACATTACATCTGGATCTTATTTAGTGTGAGACGGTTGCTCATTTAAATCAGAGAATAATTGTTGTTCTATTTATATGAGTAATATCTTTTATGGTCATGCACCCTTGAAGAGTGGTCCATTTCTGTTGAATCTCGATTGTGGTGATACACATATTCATAATATTGATGCCAAAATATGCAAAGTTGATAATGATAGTGCAACATATTTGTGGCACTGCCGTCTAGGTCATATTGGTGTAAAGCGCATGAAGAAACTCCATGCAGATGGACTTTTGGAATCACTTGATTATGAATCATTTGATACTTGCGAACCATGCCTCATGGACAAGATGACTAAAACTTTGTTCTCTGGAACAATTGAGCGAGCCAATGACTTATTGGAAATAATACATACCGATGTATGCGGTCCAATGAGTGTTGAGGCACGTGACAGGTATTGTTATTTTCTAACCTTCAGAGATGATTTGAGCAGATATGCGTATGTCTACTTAATGAAACACAAGTCTGAAACTTTTGAAAAGTTCAAAGAATTTCAGAGAGAAGTGGTGAATCATCATAACAAGAAAATAAAGTTTCTATGATCTAATCGTGGAGGTGAATATTTGATATGAGTTTGGCCTTCATTTAAAACAATTGGGTACACCTTCTACCGCAGATCCGAAGGCAAGATTTTTATTGCCAAGAATGGAACCTTTCTAGAGAAGGAGTTTCTCTTGATAGAAGTGAGTGGGAGGAAAGTAGAACTTTATGAGGTAATTGTACCTTCTCTCAATTTGGAAAATAGCTCATCAGAGAAATCTGTTCCCGTGATGCCTATACCAACTAGAGAGTAAGCTAATGATGATGATCATGAAAGTTTAGATCAAGTTGCTACCAAACCCCGTAGGTCAACCAGGACACGATCGACACCAGAGTGGTATGGTAGTCCTGTTCTGGAAGTCATTTTACTAGATCATGGCAAACCTACAAACTATGAAGAAGCTATGATGAGCCTAGATTTCGATAAATGGCTTGAGGCCATGAAATCTGAGATAGGATCCATATATGAGAACAAAGTGTGGACTTTGGTGGACTTGCCCGATGATCGGCGAGCGATAGAGAATAAATGGATCTTCAAGAAGAAGATTGATACTGATGGCAATGTTACTGTCTACAAAGCTTGACTTGTCGCAAAAAGTTTTCGGCAAGTTCAAGGGCTTGACTACGATGAGACTTTCTCACCCTTAGCGATGCTTAAGTCCATCCGAATCATGTTAGCAATTGCCGCATCTTATGATTATGAAATCAGGAAAATGGACGTCAAAACTACATTCCTAAATGGATTTCTTAAAGAAGAGTTGTATATGATGCAACCAGAAGGTTTTGTCGATCCTAAAGGTGCTAACAAAGTGTGCAAGTTCCAGCGATCCATCTATGGCCTGGTGCAAGCATCTCAGAGTTGGAATATATGCTTTGATGAGGTGATCAAAGCATATGGTTTTATATAGACTTTTGGTAAAGCCTGTATTTACAAGAAAGTGAGTGGGAGCTCTATAGCATTTTTGATACTATATGTTGATGACATATTGTTGATTGGAAATGATATAGAATTTCTGGATAGCATAAAAGGATAATTGAATAAGAGTTTTTTCAATGGAAGACCTCGGTGAAGTTGCTTACATATTGGGCATCAAGATCTATAGAGATATATCAAGACGCTTGATAAGATTTTCAATGAGTACATACCTTGATAAAACTTTGAAGGAGTTCAAAAATGGATCAGTCAAAGAAAGGGTTCTTGCCTGTGTTACAAGGTGTAAAGTTGAGTAAGACTCAAAGCCTGACCACGGCAGAAGATAGGGAGAGAATGAAAGTCATTCCCTATGCCTCAGTCATAGGTTCTATAAATTATGCCATGTTGTGTACCAGACCAGTTGTGTGCCTTGCTATGAGTATGGCAAGTGGGTACAATAGTGATCTAGGAGTGGATCACTGGACAATGGTCAAAATTATGCTTAGGTACCTAAAGAGGACTAAGGAAATGTTTCTCGGTTACGGAGGTGATAAAGGGTTTGTTGTAAAGTGTTACGTCGATGTAAGCTTTAACACTAATCCAGATAACTCGGAGTCTCAATCTGGATACATATTGAAAGTGGGAGCAATTAGCTAGAGTAGCTCCATACAGAGCTTTGTAGACATAAAAATTTGCAAAATACATGTGGATCTGAATGTGACAGACCCGTTGACTAAACCTCTCTCACAAGCAAAACATGATCACACCTTAGTACTCTTTGGGTGTTAATTACATAGCAATTTGAACTAGATTATTGACTGTAGTAAACCCTTTGGGTGTTGGTCACATGGCGATGTGAACTATGGGTGTTGATCACATAAAGATGTGAACTATTAGTGTTAAATCACATGGCGATGTGAACTAGATTATTGACTCTAGTGCAAGTGGGAGACTGAAGGAAATATGCCCTAGAGGCAATAATAAAGTTGTTATTTTATATTTCCTTATTTCATGATAAATGTTTATTATTCATGCTAGAATTGTATTAACCAGAAACTTGATACATGTGTGGAGACATAGAAAAAATACCTTGTCCCTAGTAAGCCTCTACTAGACTAGCTCATTGATCAAAGATGGTTAAGTTTCCTAACCATAGACATGTGTTGTCATTTGATAAACGGGATCACATCATTAGGAGAATGATGTGATGGACAAGACCCGTTCGTTAGCTTAGCATTATGATCGTTCAGTTTTATTGCTATTGCTTTCTTCATGTCAAATACATATTCCTTTGACTATGAGATTATGCATCTCCCACATACCGGAGGAATGCCTTGTGTGCTATCAAACGTAACAAGGTAACTGGGTGATTATAAATATGCTCTACAGGTATCTCCGAAGGTGTTTGTTGGCTTGGCATAGATCGAGATTAGGATTTGTCACTCCAAGTATTGGAGAGGTATCTCTGGGCCCTCTCGGTAATACACATCATAAGAAGCCTTGCAAGCAAATTGACTAATGAGTTAGTTGTAGGATGATGTATTACAAAATGAGTAAAGAGACTTGCCGGTAACGAGATTGAACTAGGTATGAAGATATGGACGATCGAATCTCGTGCAAGTAACATACCGATGGACAAAGGGAATAACGTATGTTGTCATAACGGTTCGACCGACAAAGATCATCATAGAATATGTGGGAGCCAATATGAGCATCAAGGTTCCACTATTGGTTATTGACTAGAGAGGTGTCTCGGTCATGTCTACATAGTTCTTGAACCCGTAGGGTCCGCACGCTTAACATTCGATGACGATATTGTATTATATGAGTTATGTGATTGGGTGATTGAATGTTGTTCGGAGTCCTGAATGAGATCACAGACATGACGAGGAGTCTTGAAATGGTAGAGAGGTAAATATTGATATATAGGACGATAGTATTAGGGCACTAGAAGTGTTCCGGAGAGTATCGGGTACGTATCGGGTCACCGGAAGGGGTTCCGGGCACCCCCGGCAAAAGATATGGGCCTATTGAGCCAAGAGGGGAAACACACCAGCCAGAAAGGGGCTGGTGCCCCCCATATGGTCTAGCCAAATTGTAGAAGGAAAGGGGAAGGAGGAAAGGAAAAAGGGAATAGGATCCCCCCTTCCCCCTCTCCCCTTCCTACTCTGAATAGGAATAGGAGAGGGGGGTTGCCCGAGTTGGGAGGGGACCCCAAGTAGGATTCCTCCTACTTAGGGTGCCCCCTTGGCTGCCTCTCCTCCCCTCCAACCTATATATATGTCGGGGGGGGGGGGGGGGCGCCCCTAGAACACACAACATCAATTGTTAGCCGTGTGCGGCACCCCCCTCCATAGTTTACACCCCCGGTCATATTCTTGCGGTGCTTAGCTGAAGCCCTGCACTGATCACATCACCATCACCGTCACCACGTGGTCGTTCTGAAGGAACTCATCTACTTCCTCGACACCTTTGTTGGATCAAAAGGACGAGGGACGTTATCAAGCTGAACGTGTGCAGAACTTAGGGGTGACGTACGTTCGGTACTTGATTGGTCGGAGCTAGAAGAAGTTCGACTACATCAACTGCATTGTTAAACACTTCCGTTTTCAGTCTACGAGGGTACGTAGACACACTGTCCCCCTCTCGTTGCTATGCATCTCCTAGATAGATCTTGCATGAACGTAGGAATTTTTTGAAATTGCATGCTACGTTCCCCAACAATCGAGGACTGTGATTGATCCCCTATACTTGAGGGTCATCAAGGCTCTTATATGGAGCCATTGCCGGGGAGTGAAGCACTCTTGGTAAGTGGAAATCAGCAAGGAAAAATTATTAATATGTGCTGAAATTTTATTGTCACTTGTTGCTATGGAGAACAATCCTTTGAGGGGTTTGTTAGGGGTATCTTCACCTCGACCGGAATCACAATTAGTTACCCCTCAACCTACTGAACCTACTGAAAATATTGGTTATGAAATTCCTTCGGGTATGATAGAACAACTGCTGGCTAATCCTTATGCAGGAGATGAAACCGAACATCCTGATATGCACTTAATATATGTGGATGAAATTTGTGGATTATTTAAGCTTGCAGGTTTACCCGGAGATGAAGCTAAGAAGAAGGTTTTTCCTTTATCTTTGAAGGGAAAAGCATTGGCATGGTATAGGCTATGCGGTGATATTTGATCTTGGAATTGGAATCGATTGAAATTGGTATTTCACCAAAAAAATATCCTATGCATCTAGTTCATCGTGATGGGAATTATATATATAACTTTTGGCCTCATGAAGGAGAAAGTATCGCTCTATCTTGGGGGAGGCTTAAGTCAATGTTATATTCATGCCCCAATCATGAGCTCTCAAGAGAAATTATCATTCATAATTTTTATGATCCGCTTTCTCGTGATGATGAATCCATGCTCGATACTTCTTGTACTGGTTCTTTTATGAAAAAGACTATTGTATTCAGGTGGGATCTTTTAGAAATAATTAAACGCAACTATGAAGATTGGGAACTCGAGAAGGTAAAGAGTCAGGTATTAAGCTTAAGTTTGATTGTGTTAAATCTTTTATGAATACTGATGCTTTTCAAAAGTTTAGCACCAAATATGGACTTGACTCTGAGATAGTAGCCTCCTTTTGTGAATCATTTGCTACTCATGTTGACCTCCCTAAGGAGAAGTGGTTTAAATATCATCCACCTATTAAAGAGGAAATTAAAGAACCGATATTAGGTAAAGATGAAACTATCATTTATAATGTTGACCCAGTTGTTCCTACTGCTTATATTGAAAAACCACCTTTCCCTATTAGGATAAAGGAACATGCTAAGGTTTCAACTGTAGTCAATAAAAGTTATATTAGAGCACCCAAACCTGCTGAACAAATCAAAGTAGAACCTAGTGTTGCTATGGTTGAAGATATCTTGTTAGAAATATAGATGGGCATGTTATTTACTTTTGTGATAAAGCTGCTAGAATTGCCAAACCAGATGAAAAAGATAAACATAACCTGTTGTGGGCATGCCTATTGTGTCAGTCAAAATAGGATATCACTGTTAGCATGGTTTATGTGACATAGGTGCTAGCGTGAGTGCTATTCCCTTAACCTTATATCAAGAAATTATGAATGACATAGCACCCGCAGAAATAGAAGACATAGATGTTACTATTAAACTTGCTAGTAGAGACACCATCACGCCACTTGGGATTGTTAGATATGTTGAAGTCTTGTGTGGGAAAATAAAATATCCTACTGATTTTCTTGTTCTCGGTTCCCCACAAGATGACTTTTGTCCCGTTATCTTCGGTAGACCTTTCTTGAACACCGTTAATGCTAAAATAGATTGTGAGAAACAAACGGTCGGTGTTAATTTTGGTGATGAGTCTCATGAGTTTAATTTTTCTAAGTTTAGTAGAAAGCATCATAAGAAATAATTACCTAGTAAGGATGAAATAATGGGTCTTGCTTCTATTGCTATGCCTCCTACTGATCCACTAGAACAATATTTTCTAGACCATGAAAATGATATGCATATGCATGAAAGAAGTGAAATAGATAAAAAATTCTTTGAACAACAACCTTTGCTTAAACATAATTTGCCTACTGAAACTCTAGGGGGTCCTCCTCCACCTAAAGGTGACCCTGTGTTTGAATTAAAACAGTTGCCATACACTTTGAAATATGCTTATCTTGATGAGAAAAGGATATATCCTGTTATTATTAGTACTAACCTTTCAAAACATGAAGAAGAAAGATTATTAAAGGTTCTGAAGAAGCACCGAGCTGCTATTGGAGATACTCTTGATAATCTTAGGGCGTTAGTCCCACTCTCAGTCAGCATAAAATTAATATGGAACCTAATGCTAAACCCGTTGTTGATCACCAATGACGGTTGAATCCTAAGATGAAAGAAGTGGTAAGAACTGAAATACTAAAGCTTCTGGAAGCAGGTATAATCTATCCTATAGCTGAAAGTAGATGGGTAAGTCCTGTTCATTGTGTCCCTAAGAATGGAGGTATTACTGTTGTTCCTAATGATAAGAATGAACTTATTCCACAAAGAATTGTTACTGGCTATATGATGGTAATTGATTTTAGAAAATTAAGTAAAGCAACTAGAAAAGATCATTACCATCTGCCTTTCATTGATCAAATGCTAGAAAGACTATCAGACCGCACACACTTTTGTTTCCTTGATGGATACTCTAGTTTTTCTCAAATACCTGTCTCACAGCCTGATCAAGAGAAAACCACCTTTACTTGTACTTTTGGAACTTATGCTTATAGATGTATGCCTTTTGGTTTATGCAATGCACTTGCTAACTTTCAAAGATGTATGACTGCTATATTCTCTGACTTTTGTGAAAAGATTGTTCAGGTTTTCATGGATGATTTCTTCGTTTACGGAACTTCTTTTGATGATTGCTTGAGCAACCTTGATCAAGTTTTGTAAAGTTGTGAAGAAACTAATCTTGTCTTGAATTGGGAGAAGTGACACTTTATGGTTAATGAAGGTACTGTCTTGGGACATAAAATTTCTGAACGAGGTATTGAGGTGGACAAAGCTAAAGTTGATGCAATTGAGAAAATGCCATGTCCTAAATATATTAAAGGTATTCGTAGTTTCCTCGGTCATGCTGGTTTCTATAGGAGATTTATTAAAGACTTCTATAAAATTTCTAGGCCTATTACAAATCTTTTACAAAAGGATGTTCCATTTGTTTTTGATGATGATTATGTCGAAGCCTTTGAAACACTTAAGGAAGCCTTAATTTCTGCACCTATTGCTCAACCACCTGATTGGAACTTGCCTTTTGAAATTATGTGTGATGCTAGTGATTATGTTGTTGGTGCTGTTTTAGGATAAGGAGTTCATAAGACATTGAATGTTATTCATTATGCTAGTAAAACTATAGGCAGTGCCCAAAGAAATTATGCTAGTACTGAAAAATAATTCTTAGTAGTTGTGTTTGCTTCTGATAAATTCAGATCTTACATTGTTGATTCTAAAGTGATTGTTCACACTGATCATGCTGCTATAAAATACCTTATGGAAAAGAAAGATGCTAAACCTAGACTCATTAGGCGGGGTCTTTTGCTATAAGAATTTGACTTACATATCACTGATAGAAAAGGAGCTGAGAACCCCGTAGCAGATAACTTGTCTAGGTTAGAGAATATTCTTGATGACCCACAACCTATTAATGATAGTTTTCCTGATGAGCAATTGGCTGCAATAATGTTTCTCATAACACTCCTTGGTATACTGACTATGCTAATTACATTGTTGCTAAATATATACCACCTAGCTTCACTTGCCAACAAAAGAAAAAGTTCTTCCATGATTTAAGACATTACTTTTGGGATGACCCACATCTTTATAAAGTAGGAGTAGATGGTATTATTAGACGTTGTGTTCCTGATCATGAACAGGGACAAATCCATGTAAATGTCACTCTGAAGCTTATGGAGGGCATCATGCGGGAGACGGAACTGCTCACAAGGTATTGCAGTCTGGTTTGTATTGGCCTACTCTCTTTAAGGATGCCCATAAGTTTGTTTTATCTTGTGATGAATGTCAATGAATTGGTAATATTGGTAAGCGTCGGGAAATGCCTATGAATTATTCTCTTGTTGTCGAACCATTTCATGTTTGGGGTTTTGAGTACATGGGACATTTTCCTTCCTCTAATGGGTATACACATATTTTGATTGATGTTGATTATGTTACTAAGTAGGTAGAAGCTATTCCAACTAGTAGTGTTGATCACAACACCTCTATTAAAATGCTTAAGGAAGTTACTCTCCCAAGGTTTGGAGTCCCTAGATATTTGATGACTGATGGTGGTTCATGGTGCTTTCCGTAAAATGCTTGCTAAGTATGATGTTAACCATAGAATTGCATCTCCATATCATCCTCGGTCTAGTGGTCAAGTTGAACTTAGCAATAGAGAAATAAAGCTAATATTACAAAAAATTGTCAATAGGTCCCGAAAGAATTGATATAATAAACTAGATGATACACTTTGGGTTTATAGAACATCATATAAAAATCCTATCGGTATGTCTCCTTATAAAATGGTTTATGGAAAAGCTTGTCATTTGCCTCTTGAGTTAGAACATAAAGTATATTGGGCAATTAAAGAACTCAACTGTGATTCAAACTTGCCAGTGAAAAGAGGTTATTTGATATTAGCTCACTAGATGAATGGAGAACCCAAGCATATGAAAATGCCAAGCTATTTAAAGAAAAAGTTAAAAGATGGCATGATAGAAGAATCCAAAAGCGTGAGTTTAAAGTTAGAGAATATGTTCTTTTGTACAACTCTCATTTCAGATTCTTTGCAAGAAAACTTCTCTCCAAATGGGAAGGACCCTATGTTATCGAGGAGGTTTATCGATCTTGAGCCATCAAAATAAATAACGCCGAGGGTACTAACCCGAAGGTTATCAATGGGCAAAGAATAAAACATTATATCTCAATTACGCCCATTAATGTTGAAAGCAATATTATCCAAACAATGACACCGGAAGAACACATAAAGGAGACCTTCTGGAACACTCCAAATAATTAAAAAAGAGGAGCTATGTGATACAGTAAGTAAATGAACTCCGAAAAATCTGCAAAAAATATTTTTGTCAGTCTTGGAATATATCAAAAATTAGGAAAATAAGAAACAACCAGGAAGGCAACCCTGGCGGGCACAAGACACCAGGGCGCACCAGGGCCCCCTGGCACGCCTAGGTGGGTTGTGCCCACCTCGGGTACCTTCCGGACTCCGTTTTTCTTCCATTTGGTTGTTTCCCAATATAAAAAAATTCTTTATATACCCCTCGAACCTATTGACCTCCTTATGATGGAGAAATCTTCTGTTTTCTTTTCTTACTATTTTTTCATAGATCTGAAAATATGTCGTCTCAAGATTCTGAGGAGGAGAACCCAGTTTCTTATCAGCCGTTAGATAAAAATATCTTCAAGGACACCTATCCTTACATATTGTTTTCCGATGAAGATGAACCAGTTCCTCCTCGCTTCTTGAAGGAAAGCAAGGAAGCATTATGCAAGAAGACATTAAAGCTCGAGGAGGAGAACGATGAGTTGAGGATAGATAATTTTACCTCCGACACAAGCTAGAGAAAAAGTATAAGATTGCTACTACTTCATCACCACCACCTCCTTCTTCATCACCAAAGGAGACTTGAGTATCGGGTATGGGCACTCCCCTTGGCTTGTGCCAAGCTTGGGGAGGTGCCCCGGTATCGTATCACCTCCATTATCTTTTGCCTTTACTTATCTTAGTTCAATCCTTAGTTATCTTTTGCTTTAGTCGAATAAAAGTTTAGTTTGATCCTTTCTTTTCGAGTGTTTGCTTAGTGATCTATCCTTGTAATCGTGTGCAAGTTATATAATAAAGTTTAGTTTGAGCTTTGCTTTCTTTACTTTCATGTTCAATAAAAAGAAAGGAAATAAATGAAAAAGATCATATGCTAATGTGATGGTAAGTAATGACATCGCATAAGGAAGAGTATAAGTACAAATTTTATTGGAGATTTGCTAACATAGCATTGGTCAATGATGCAATTCATGAAAGATTTAATAAGGGAAGAGAAGATTCACATGCAAATACACTATCTTGGACATCTTTTATGATTGTGAGTCCCCATCAAAATATTATATGCCAAAATTGTTGACGTTGGACAAGGAAGGCAATGTAATGAGTTATGTTTGTTCATATTCACATAGAAGTTATATTGTCATAGATCCTTTAACATGTGGTGCTTACCCCCCCACCTTTGCTAGCCAAAAACTTCCCACTAAGTAGAGATACTACTTGTGCATCCAAAACCCTTAAACCCAAATCTTGTTTTGAGAGTCCACCATACCTACCTATGGATTAAGTAAGATCCTTCAAGTAAGTTGTACCAGTGCAATAAGGCAAGACAAGTTGCTTCTAAAAGTGTTAGATCATTTAGTGTAAGAGAAAATTAAGAGTTGTACGAGCTTGTGATGGCAAAGAATAAAAGTGACATATTGCATAATAAAGGTTGCTATCATAAGGGGCAATATAATGTGACCTTCTTTTGCGCTAAGAGATTGAGCATACAACCAAAAAGCGCATGGCAACCTCTGCTTCCCTCTGAGGCCTATCTTTTACTTTTATGTATTTACTTTTATGCAAAAGTCAAAGTATTTCTCTCTATTATTTTTTTATTTTCTCTTTCGGCAAGCACCATGTGGTGAGGAAAGATCTAGGCACATATATCCAGTTGGATGTGGGTGGGCATGAGTTATTATTGTTGACATCACCCTTGAGGTGAATATGTTGGGAGGCAAAACTATAAGACCCTATCTTTCTACGTGTCTGGTTGAAACTTTTTGCTCATATGTATGCAGTGAGTGTTAGAAATTATAGAAGACTGTATGATGGTTGAGTATGTGGACTTGCCAAAAAGGATCCTATACATGACCCTTCTTGAAAAGATGATGAATTGAATTGCAAAGATGACTGAGAACATAGTTTTTTTTGTTTTTAATAGAGTTTATGCTTTATACTTAGATGTTGTGATGAACTGTTACTTGTTCATGAGAAGCTTATGATAAAAGTTATGTGATAAAAGTTCTATAATAAAGTTTGTTGCTGTTATAATAATATACATGATGATTCTAAGTCTTTTTTTTGTTTTTATCAACAACTCTCTCTCTCTAAGCATGTGGACATGTTTTCAACTTCTGTTTTTGCTTGAGGACAAGCGAGGTCTAAGCTAGGGGGAGTGCTACCTCTTGAGCACTGCGTTGGTTTTCCCTTGAAGAGGAAAGGGTGATGCAGCAAAGTAGCGTAAGTATTTCCCTCAGTTTTGAGAACCAAGGTATCAATCCAGTAGGAGTCTACACGCAAGTGCCTCGTACCTACACAAACAAACAAGAACCTCGCAACCAACGCGATAAAGGGGTTGTCAATCCCTTTACGGTCACTTGCAAAATTGAGATCTGATAGAGATAGTAATAAGATAAATATTTTTGGTATTTTTATGATATAGATTGGAAAGTAATGATTGCAAAATAAAGTAGATCGGAAACTTATATGATGGAAAATAGACCCGGGGGCCATAGGTTTCACTAGTGGCTTCTCTCAAGATATCATAAGTATTACGGTGGGTGAACAAATTACTGTCGAGCAATTGATAGAAAAGTGCATAGTTATGAGAATATCTAGGCATCACGTCCGCGACAAGTAGATCGAAATGATTCTGCATCTAATACTATTACTCTGCACATCTATCGCTATCCAGCATGCATCTAGAGTATTAAGTTCATAAGAACAGAGTAACGCATTAGGCAAGATGACATGATGTAGAGGGATAAACTCAAGCAATATGATATAAACCCCATTTTTTATCCTCGATGGCAACAATACAATACGTGCCATGCTGCCCCTGCTGTCACTGGGAAAGGACACCGCAAGATTGAACACAAAGCTAAGCACTTCTCCCATTGCAAGAAATATCAATCTAGTAGGCCAAACCAAACTGATAATTCGAAGAGACTTGCAAAGATAACCAATCATACATAAAAGAATTCAGAGGAGATTCAAATATTTCTCATAGATAAACTTGATCATAAACCCACAATTCATCGGATCTCGACAAACACACCGCAAAAAGAGTTACATCGAATAGATCTCCAAGAAGATTGAGGAGAACTTTGTATTGAGATTCAAAGAGAGAGAAGAAGCCATCTAGCTAATAACTATGGACCCGAAGGTCTGTGGTAAACTACTCACAACTCATCAGAGAGGCTTTGGTGTTGATTTAGAAGCCCTCCGTGATCGATTCCCCCTCCGGCGGAGCGCCGAAAAAGGCTCTAAGATGGGATCTCACGGGTACAGAAGGTTGCGGCGGTGGAAATAGGGTTTCGTGGTGCTCCTGGATGTTTTCAGGGTATGTTGATATATATAGGCAAAGGAAGTCGGTCAGGGGAGCCACGAGGGGCCCACGAGGGTGGGGGGCGCGCCCACCCCCCTAGGGCGCACCTCCCTGCCTCGGGGCTTCCTTGTTTGCCTCTTGACGTACACTCCAAGTCTCCTGGATTGCGTTTGTTCCAAAAATAACTCTCCCGAAGGTTTCATTTCGTTTGGACTCCGTTTGATATTCCTTTTCTGCAAAACACTGAAATAGGCAAAAAATAGCAATTTGGGCCGGGCCTCCGGTTAATAGGTTAGTCCCAAAAATGATATAAAAGTGTTTACTAAATCCCATAAACATCCAAAACGGGTAATATAATAGCATGGAACAATAGCAAATTATAGATACGTTGGAGACGTATGAAGCATCCCCAAGCTTAATTCATGCTCGTCCTCGAGTAGGTAAATGATAAAAACAGAATTTTTGATGTGGAATGCTACCTAGCATATTTCTCAATGTAATTTTCTTTATTGTGGCATGAATGTTCAGATCCAAATGATTCCAGATAAAAGTTCATATTAACGTAAAAACAGTAATACTTCAAGCATACTAACAAGTAATCATGTCTTATCAAAATAACATAGAAAATAAAGCTTATCCCTACAAAATCGTATAGTTAGGCTATGCTTCATTTTCGTCGCGCAAAGTACTCCCCTCATGCACAACCCCAGTTTCAGCCAAGCAATTGGTTCATACTTTTTAACGCGCTTTAGCTTTTTTAACTCTCATGCAATACACGAGCGTAATCCATGGATATAGCACTATGGGTGGAATAGAATATGATGATGGAGGTTGTGTGGAGAAGACAAAAAAGGAGAAAGTCTCACATTGACTAGGCGTATCAATGGGCTATGGAGATGTCCATTAATAGATATCAATGTGAGTGAGTAGGGATTGCCATGCAACAGATGCACTAGAGCTATAAATGTACGAAAGCTTAACAAAAGAAACTAAGTGGGTGTGCATCCAACTCGCTTCCTCACGAAGACCTAGGGCATTTTGAGGAATCCCGTCATTGGAATATACAAGCTAAGTTCTATAATGAAAAATTCCCACTACACTAGTAGAAAAAGGGGGCAAATCTGAGACACATTATTGCCGGTTTGATTTTGAGCCGGCACTAATGTGTCCATTAGTGCCGGTTCCAACGGCTAGCTGGCCGCTCTCATTAGTACCGGTTCGTGGCGAACTTTTAGCACCGTTTCATGCCACGAACAGGTACTAAAGAGAGTGGTGGCAGGATGTTGTCAGTCTGGGGCCCCTCCATCACCTTTAGTACCGGTTCGTGCCACGAACCGGTACTAAAGGTCATCGTACATAAACCCTTTGTCCACTCGAGTTTGCTCTGTTCTTCCCCTTTCCCCTCACTTCCTCTATTCTTCCCCTCTCTTCCTCGAGCTCATCATAAATTTTTCCCAAAATTTATCAAGATTTGAAGGCCCCCATCCATTCAAATGATCACAAAGGTTAGCAACTTTGTCCTTTCATCTCTCATTGCTAGATGAACTCTTGCAATGCTTTGTATAGTGATTAATTTGTGAGTTTAGTAATTTGGGAGGAATTATATGTGCTAGTATTTGATTTATATGCAATTTGAGGTCAAAATAACACTTAGTTTGTATATGTAGGTGTGGTTTACTTAGTGCCTTCTAAATCTCCGTCGTAACCACCGTCGATCGCCCGCACCGTCCCGTCGCCGGCACCACCTTGTGGTGAGGCTCTTGTTCATGAATGTTTTACATTACCAAATTGATGTTTGTGTGATTTGGATATATAGTTACTCGTATAATTATCTTACCCATACATTGTTTGTTATACATAGTGCCATGGTTTTGATATCCGTCCCCGTTGGCCCTCGTCCTTGTTATTATTCGGATGTGGTATATTCTCTTTTAAAACTAGTTGTTGCATTTCGTGTTTATGACAAATTATGCCCATCAAGTTGATATAGATATTTTTATCTAGGAGGTATGTGAACCGGAAATTCTAACCGATCCTATTGTCGAGAGGTTAAATTTAGTTGAAAGAGAAAACGAGTATTTGAAAGAAAAATTGAAAAGAATTGAGGGGGAGAAGATGGAATTGGAGTTGCATGTTGCGGATGTCGTCGATGATCACAAGATCAAGATGGAGAAAATGAGGTTGAAGATTAGAAAGATTAGAAAATATGCCATTGATAGTGTGGCTTGGTATCATTATGCTGTTGGATCAATTGTTACCTTAGTTGCGATCTTGATTGCATTTGTTGTTGCATTTAAATTCTTTAGATAGAGAGTTATTTGTATGTTGCATTTAATTAAGTGTTGTATATGAACTTTATGTATGAACTTGTATTAATTTGGTCTATTCAGTGTTTTGTAATGAAGATGAGCCGGCAATGGATGTATGATGACCGATGCTCTCCCGAGTTCATTAATGGCATGTATACTTTTCTGCTTGCCGCTGAGGTAAACAAGCGGGCGGATGGTTTTATGCCTTGTCCATGTGCTGGCTGTAAGAATGGTCACAATTACTCTATGTCAAGAACCATTCACGTCCACCTATTTGAGTCCGGTTTCATGCCCCACTTTAATGTTTTGACCAAGCACGGAGAAATATGGGTTATGATGGAAGACAATGAAGAAGAAGAGGATGACGGCGGCTATCCTGGCCATGGGTTTCCTGAATACGATGATACAACAATGGGGGAAGAAGCTGAGCCGGCACTGCGGGAAGAAGCTGAAGAAGAGGCATCAGATGAGCCCGCTGATGATCTAGGTCGGGCCATTGCCGATGCAAAGAGAAACTGTGCAAGTGATTTGGAGAAGAAGAAGTTGCAGTGCATTTTAGAGGATCACAAGAAATTGTTGTACCAGAATTGCGAAGCTGACAAAAAAAAGTTGGGCACCACACTGGAATTGCTGCAATGTAAGGCAGAGATGGTGTATCTGACAAGGGATTTGGAAAGTTGCTGGTAATGATAAAGAATATGCTTCCAAAGGACAACGAATTGCCCGAGAGTACATATGAAGCAAAGAAGGTTGTCTGCCCTCTAGGGTTAGAGGTGCAAAAGATATATGCATGCCATAATGAATGCATCCTCTACCGCGGTGAGTACGAGGATTTGAACGCTTGCCCGGTATGCGGTGCATTGCGTTATAAGATCAGTCGCAATGACCCTGCTGATGTCGAGGGCGAGTGCCCCAGGAAGAAGATTCCTGCCAAGGTGATGTGGTATGCTCCTATAATACCACGGTTGAAACGTTTGTTCCAACACAAAGAGCATGAGAAGGCGATGCGGTGGGACGGAGAAGACCGTGAAGACAGAAAGTTGAGAGTATCCGCTGACGGTTCGCAGTGGAGAAAAATCGAGAGAAAGTACTGGGAGGAGTTTGCAGGTGACCCAAGGAACGTATGGTTTGGTCTAAGTGCAGATGGCATTAATCCTTTTGGGGAGAAGAGCAGCAACCATAGCACCTGGCCTGTGACTCTATGTTTGTATAACCTTCCTCCTTGGTTGTGTATGAAGCGGAAGTTCATTATGATGCCCATGCTCATCCAAGGCCCTAAGCAACCTGGCAACGACATTGATGTGTACCTAAGGCCATTAGTTGAAGAACTATTATAGTTGTGGAATGGAATAGGTGTACGTGCGTGGGATGAGCACAGACAGGAAGAATTTGACCTAAAGGCGTTGCTGTTCGTGACCATCAATGATTGGCTTGCTCTCAGTAACCTTTTAGGACAGTCAAACAAGGGATACTGCGGATGCACGCACTGTTTGGATGATACCGATAGTATATATTTGGATAGTTGTAGGAAGAATGTGTACCTGGGACATCGTCGATTTCTTCCGAGCAGGCATCCCATAAGAAAGAAAGGCAAGCATTTCAAAGGTGAGGTGGATCACCGGACGAAGCCTCGCCACCATACTAGTGCTGATGTACATGATATGGTCAAGGATTTGAAGGTAATCTTTGGAAAGGGTCCTGGCGGACAACCTGTTCCGAAGGACGCTGACGGACGCGCACCCATGTGGAAGAAGAAATCTATATTTTGGGACCTGCCATATTGGAAAGACCTAGAGGTCCGCTCCGCAATCAACGTGATGCAAGTGACGAAGAATCTTTGCGTGACCCTGCTTGGCTTTTTGGGCGTGTATGGGAAGAAAAAAGATACACCAGAGGCATGGGAGGACCAGCAATGTATGCACGGAAAAGACGGCATACATCAGGGTTAGGCCAGCTATGCTCTTACCAAAGAAGAGAAGGAAATCTTCTTTGAATGCCTGTTCAGCATGAAGGTACCGTCTGGCTTCTCGTCGAATATAAAGGGAATAATAAATATGGCAGAGAAAAAGTTACAGAACCTAAAGTCTCATGACTGCCATGTGATTATGATGCAACTCCTTCCGGTTGCATTGAGGGGGCTTCTACCGGAAAACTTTCGATTAGCATTGTGAAGCTATGTGCATTCCTTAATGCAATCTCTCAGAAGGTAATTGACGGTGTCCTAGACTAGGGGGTACTCAACGCGTCGTCTCCCGATCAGTTGGATTGGGTCGAGGACCCCCATGGACGTATACTCATGGGCCAGTCCAGACAGCTGCCTCATACAAGGAAGAATCCACAAGACTTGGCGATCAAGACAATGACTCCTCCCCCATCGGCGTATTCGGCTAGGACTCTTGTTATCCTAGGCCTCTAGTGCATTATATAAACCGGGCCAGGCTAGTCGATAGAGATATACAACAACAATCATACCATAGGCTAGCTTCTAGGGTTTAGCCTCTCTGATCTCGTGGTAGATCAACTCTTGTACTACGCATATCATCAATATTAATCAAGCAGGAGTAGGATTTTACCTCCATCGAGAGGGCCCGAACCTGGGTAAACATTGTGTCCCTTGCCTCCTGTTACCATTGATCCTAAGACGCATTGCTTGGAAACCCCTACCCGAGATCCGCTGGTTTTGACACCGACATTGGTGCTTTCATTGAGAGTTCTGCTGTGTGATCAGCGAAAGGATCAATGGCTCGTCTGCAGGTCAACTGCGACGTCGACTTCTTCGTCACCAGCTCGACTAGTCACCTTGGTTTGACCGAGAACTGCACCCTACCTCCGATCGTCATGTTCGGATGAAGGCCTTCATCAACACCAACTCCGATCTCTATCAAGATAATGGAGGAATCATCCATGGAGCTCAGGGGCTCAACGTCAACATTGCCCTCAGGCGACCGTGCAGTTTTTCTGGACAGCAAACTTGTATCTGCCGCCACCGCCTCCTCGAGTGTCGCTTAAACGATTACTTTGATGGAATTATGCGGAATTAAGTCTACAACAACCCTGCAAAAATTTCGTCGAGTTCCGATGGAGGAATCTCCGGCAATCTCCGATATACCGGAGCCCTGTTGAATCTGGACGAGAATCCGGACGAGTTTAGGGCGTGGTATCCAGCATCTAGCTCGGATGTCCTTTGGAGGATCCAACCGTTGATTTGCTGCGGAATTCCCATATCTACCACCTGCCAAAAATTCAGCTCGATCCGACCGTCCAAACTCCGGGAAACTTCCGATTAGTGCATCACTTTTTGGATCTGTTTTCTGCGCGAGAACGAATCCGACCCGAATTCATCTTCTTTATGAACGGGATCTCGGACATCCTTTTTGAAGGAAGTTTTCGTATGGGGTGTTGTGTTTTATTCTCAAACACATCCCAGTAGTATTAAAAGTATTCTTGCAATACGAACTTCACCGTCGCGCCGGTGTCAAACCAGCCCGACAACATCACTCCACGGCGGCCGACCTGCGTTAGACACGTCGTCGCTTTGTTGAGCCGAGCTCAATTTCTTCGGATCATCATCTCGGCCAGCCGAACAATAGTTCGGCATCGCGAAGGATAAATCGTCACCAACATCGCCGCCCCACGGATTACACGGAGCGGGCACACCTGCATCGCCACACGGTCACTTCATCAAGCCGGCATCGACCACGTCACGACCTGCATCGCTGGACCGGGGGCTTCATCATCTCTTCATCAACCTACTCCGGAGACTTCGGCGTCGCTGGCCGACCAGCTCCGTCACGTTAGCTGGACCGAGGGCTTTGCCTCGGCGAGCCAACCTTTGCCAGCATCGCCATGCCGTTGCTTTATCGCCCATCAGGCGATAGGTGTGCGGATCGAGTCCCAATTTTGGGAATCACCTTTCTTCGGATTGCTACAACAAATAAGCCAGGTGCTATTAATCCTAGTATTTTTTGCTTGTTAGGGTTCATTTTTCCCAATGAATTATTACTCTGGTTTGTCCGTCATATGTACGCAGGTCTATCAAATGGTGGCCGCATTAACGACGGTCGCATGGTGGTTCGGTCAGTTTCCGTACATAGTCCGGCGAACGCCGCATCCGGAACTCGAACCGACCTGTGAATTCAGGCCTTGCCATGCCTTTACCGCATCACGCCGCCGCCCTGCATCGACATTGACTTCGGCGCCAGGCCATATTTCTTTTATTACTCACTTTGCATAAATTATTTGTTATGCAACGATTTTTTTATTTTTATTATTATTACTATTATCTCCGGTTTGCACTATTTTTTGTGCACAGGAAAATGATCCAGCCGGACTATATCCTTTGGCGTCACCTCGGCTGGACGGGGGGCTTCGTCAACACTTCATTACCCCATGCCGGGGACTTCGGCATCACCCTGCCGTCCTGCATTGACCGTGCTATGTCACCACTTCGGAGTGCCGAGCTCTTTGCTCCGCCACCTCGGGACCGGCTCGGGGATGGAACCTTGTCCCGCATCAAGCTCGGACCGCGTCATCAATACCGAACACATTAACCAGCTAAGTTGTCTTCATGCTCAAAGTTTTAAATTTTTAACTTGTGTTCGGCTCGGCCAAGCATTATACTTTTTTGGAAAAAAGTTGCTTGTAAAAATTTCCTTGTCCAAACTTTGTTTGTGACGCGCAAATTCAAATACCCCGTTTACTTGGGGGCTTCCTTCATGAAGCTTTTTCCTCTTGCATATGGTTATACTTGTACGGCTTCGTTCCTTGTTCGTGTATTACGCCACAATATGCACCATATTGACTTAAGCGATTTGCAAGCTGGGTTGCCTGGCTCCTGTGCTTACCCCTACGTTCCCGATTGTTCGGCTAGGGAGTAAAGGGAGCACCTCTGCGATTGTCACGATCGGGTCACCCGAGCCGGACCTCAGACTGGGTGAAGCCGAAAGCTAGCGCTCTTATTGTTTTCAATCATGGTCGGCACACAACGGAACTCATGAGTACAAAAAATCTATTGCACAAGTCTCATAATAACAATGAGCACCGAAGAAAGGTATCGGTGGGGGTACTATTTTCTTCGAAGATGCTTCTTACTCTTCGCAGTAATATAGCATAAGTTCCCTGAGCGCGCTTTGTCTGTTACAGCCTTATGGCCTGATTGCCTGGTTATTGGAAACACCGTCGATATTCTCGACAGATGGAGTACATAACACTTTTCGGTCCTTGACCGAAGAGGGAGAAGCCGACGGTCGGTTAAGACGCGTTTAAAGTTCGGTTGAACATAGATATGATATAAGTACTTCGGTACATGCAATCATTCTTTTACCCAAGTCACTTGGGGGCTCTTAAATTTATATGAGCCGTTTTATGATAAGTGTTTTTCTTCTTAGTCGTTGCAAAGTTTTTATTATTATTTATCACTCCTTTTTTCGACACAAGTGTGCGGTCACTAGCCGGGGAGCCTAATTTCTCTCTCAAAGCCGCTAGAGTTTAGTTTGCTAAACTGGCCTAGTAAGAAGTACTCCGCCTTCGGGATAGGAGGTTGAAGCCGTAGGCTGACCCGCTTGAAGTTTTGAGATAGGATGTGTCATGTTAAAGCACGGCAGAAGCACCTTTTTTTTCTAAAGTCCAATTTTCGGATTGGCACCGAACACTTGATCTAGTTCGGACATTAACCTTTTGAATAAGTTTTTTGGCTTTTCGAGCCCATGGCACTTTTAAACTATTTGTGTGTTTTCAGCACAAGTCTCGCAGTGCAACGCCGGACACCTTTAGAGATTCGGCAAAAACATTCTCGGATATTGCTATATATGCATCGGTTTCGAATTGTGTCTTCGGTCAATAGTTGGGTTGCCCGGCTCCTGCGCTTGCCTCCTATGTTCCGCTTTGTTCGGCTAGGTGTGCAAAGGGAGAACCACTGCGATTGTGCTTCCAGCTCACATGGTTAAGCACCTCAGTGGAGAAAGCCGAAAACTGACTGTCACAATAAGCGTAAACTGGTCGGCGATCCGATGACGGCGTTAAACGACGGGCCATTCATAACAATGGCCGAAGTGTTTACGGCTTGACCTCGACTGTCGCCGAACACTACCGGGGGCTATTAACTGGCCTCCCAAACTAAATCCTCGATATTTTGCTCTTACATTGGAGCTGAGGTTTCATGATCATGCTTAGCATGACAACCCAAAGAAAGGAACCGATAGCGGGACTATTTTCTTTGGAAGACATTTCTTCTGTTAAACAGTAATATAACATGTCTCTCCGCGTACCTTTGTTTATAAAACCGTATGGCCAGATTGCCTTGTTTGTTGTAAATCTTTGCCCTCATAAAGGCTTTATAAAGTAGGACAAACACTCCTCGGCTATTGGCCGAGGAGGTGGAAGCCGATGGTCGGTCAACAAAGTTTTGTACAATGCGGATCCGAGCATTAATGACGTAAAGTACTTGGATACATAGAGTCATTACACATAATTTGTGATTTTACTATGGATATCGATCCTTAATTCGGCCTCCCGTGCCCGCATTAAGGCTCGGGGGCTACTGGGCTTCGGGCTTATTATTTACAAATATTAAAGGGGCACATCGATCCCCTGATCTGGTGTTGCCACCCGACCAGTGTCTCGGGGGCTACTGCATTGCCTGTTCTATGCAGAAAATTTTAAGTGCAATACAGTTTCCGAGGAGATTTTGATCCTCAGGTTGGTCGGCCGCACCCAACCTGAGTCTCGAGGACTGAGCACGCCGCTTTTTGTGTCCCGAAGTATTCTACCGAGCTAGGACTTGATCCTCAGACCGATTTTACAAATCAACCTAAGTCTCAGCGGCTACGGGGATCAGCGGTCTTATGTCATCCTTCATGTGCATCTCGGGTTTTAGACCGATACCCACCTTGAGGGCTACTGGCTATGTATCTCGGCAGAGAATAAAATTGCACCAATCAAAAATATTGACAAAAATCGGCCCACATTCGGGGAGGTGCACCACCTCGGAAGTAGTCCGGCATAAAGCTCGGGCGCTAGTGGCTGGCTCCATAGAGGGCATTTCCGGCATTAAGCTCGGCTAAACTCCTTCAAACTTCTTTGAACCAAGGTGATTTACGACACCTCGGATACAGTCCGGCGTTGGAGCTCGGATACATAGTCCGGCGTTGGAGCTCGGATACAGTCCAACGTTGAAGCTCGGATGCATAGTCCGGTGTTGGAGCTCGGATACATTCCGGCGTTAGAGCCGGGAAGCAGTCTGGCATTGGTGCTCGGCTGCAAGAGATACCTTGAATGCAGTCCGGCGTTAGAGCTCAGACGCAAGAGGACACTACCTCCCGGGAACAACTCCGAAGCCGAGGTGTGGCATAAAAATAACAAGGCATTGATAAAGGCCAGAAACTTAAAGGGGCTCCTCGGATACCCGACATGTAAACTCGTCGAATGCATTTCGGCGATCCTCAAGATAGAAGATGAGAAGATTTGTTGAACCAGTTTTCGAGACTAGCAACCGAAGATGAAGAACAGTTCGGAAGAATTGAGGAGCGTCCCTAACTTGAAGACCGGTTCAGGGGGCTACTGACGGTGTCCTAGACTAGGGGGTACTGAACGCGTCGTCTCCCGATCAGTTGGATTGGGCCGAGGACCCCCATGGCCGTATACTCATGGGCCAGTCCGGACAGCTGCCACATACAAGGAAGAATCCACAAGACTTGGCGATCAAGACAAGGACTCCTCCCCCACCGGTGTATTCGGCTAGGACTCTTGTTATCCTTGGCCTCTGGTGCATTATATAAACCGGGGCCAGGCTAGTCGATAGAGATATACAAAAACAATCATACCATAGGCTAGCTTCTAGGGTTTAGCCTCCCTGATCTCGTGGTAGATCAACTCTTGTACTACCCATATCATCAATAGTAATCAAGCAGGAGTAGGGTTTTACCTCCATCGAGAGGGCCCGAACCTGGATAAACATTGTGTCCCTTGCCTCCTGTTACCATTGATCCTAAGACGCACTGCTTGGGACCCCCTACCCGAGATCCGCCGGTTTTGACACCGACAGTAATCGATCCAGAAATCATACCAATGTTACAGAATGATTTGGTGCAATGTCTTGTCAGTTTCGAGTTGGTGTTCCCACCATCCTTCTTCAACATCATGACGCACGTCCTAGTTCACCTTTGCAAAGAGATTAACATTTTGGGTCCTGTATTTCTACACAATATGTTCCCCTTTAAGAGGTTCATGGGAGTCTTGAAGAAATATGTTCATAACCGTGCTAGGCCAGAAGGAAGCATCTCGAAGGGCCATGAAAATGAGGAGGTCATTGAGTTTTGTATTGACTTTATTCCTGACCTTAAGCCGATTGGTGTTCCTGAATCGCGGCATAAGGGCAGACTGGATGGAAAAGGCATGCTAGGAGGGCATCAAATAATATGTATGGACGGGCATTCTCTCACTGAAGCACACTACACTGTTCTACAGAATTCCGCCTTGGTGGCTCTGTATATGGAGGAACACAAGAATTTTCTACACTCCAAACACCCGGAGAAGTCTGACGACTGGATTACACGTGAACAAACGAGGACTTTTGCCGGTTGGTTGCAGAAACGTGCCATGAATGATGGCAATATTCAAAATGACCTGTACTTGCTGTCCCAGTTACCATCTTCGAATATAATGACTTTCAAAGGGTACCAGATAAATGGGAATACATTTTACACGATCACCCAAGATAAGAAGAGCACCAACCAAAACAGTGGTGTCCGCTTTGATGCAACAACCAACACGGGAAAGGAAACATATTATGGTTACATAGAGGACATGTGGGAACTTAACTATGGAGGTGATTTGAAGGTCCCTTTGTTTCGGTGCAAATGGGTCAATATGACACGAGGCGGGGTAACGGAAGACCCGCAGTACGGAATGACAACAGTGGATCTCAACAATCTTGTGTATGCAGACGAACCATTCGTCCTAGCCAATGATGTGGCGTAGGCTTTTTATGTGAAAGACATGTCTACCAGGCCGAGAAAAAGAAAAGATAAGGAAGCGAATGGATCATACGACGAGCCAAAGCGCCACATAGTTCTTTCAGGGAAAAGAAACATCATGGGAGTGGATGACAAGACAGACATGTCAGAAGATTATGAAAAGTTTGATGAAATTGCTCCATTCACAGTGAATATTGACCCGAGCATCCAGTTAAATGATGAAGATTTTCCATGGCTACGGCGCAAAGGGACACACATGAAGAAAATGTTTCACACCCAAAGATCTGGGATGTGATCGGCTTCACTATCATCACTTTCTTCTGTGTTTCACACCCAGGAGGGAATCTCTGTAATAGTTAGGGTAGTTATGTGTTTTGGCATTTGAAACGCGAAGAAATTTTATGTGCAAACAAATTCTTTCATGCATTTACTGATTTTTTTCCCAGCTAAATGACCCTGAAATTGAAAAGCATTTCAAATGAACTCAGAAAAGGTTGAAAGTTGGCATGGTATCATAATTTCACCCACATAGCATGTGCAAAAAAGTAGACAGGGTTGCGGCAAAAACTGGATGCACTTCGTCTACAAAATGGACAATCTCTTTCGAAGTATCAGAGTTTCGGACGAAAACTCATCTGTTACAAAGGCATTTCATTTTTTAAATAACCTAAGCATTACCAAATTGAATATAATGATAAACACACTAATAATAAACATAAGAAAAAAGAATCACTGAAAAATCTTTTTTCAAAGTTAAGTTATTCACAAACTAGTGATTCACACAAATTTTAAATAATTCACAATTTAAACTATTCAAATTTGAAAACTACCGTCACTAACAGGAAGTTTGTATTTTTTTGTACCTAAAGCAAAAATATTCATAAAGAAACTCTAAATACAGCAAAAAACAACTCAAAAATTAATAAAACAAAGACAAATAAAGCAAAAAAAAATAAGAAAATAAAAAAGCCCGCCTACTGGGCCAAAGCGGCCTGCATACGACTAGAAACACAACCTTTTGTTGGGCCAGGATGCAGGCCCGCAAAGGCCCAGTAGGCCCACAGGACAGCACAGAACAGGTAGGCCCAGTAAGCCTGCTTGGGAGAGGAGCTCGAGAGAGCTACCGCACTGGGGCTTATAAACTAGTGCGGTAGCCCCTCGACTAGCAAGGTGGGACTAAACTTGTCGCACCGCACTGCGCCAGCACACCCCCTTTAGTACCGGGTGGTGGCTGCAATCGGTACTAAAGAGGGGGTCTTTAGTACCGGTTGGTTCCACCACCCGGTACTAAAGGGGGGGGGGCGCTTCCCGCCGCTTGGCCTGGCCAAAACAGACCTTTAGTACTGGTTGGTGGCTCCAACCGGTACTAAAGGTCCATCCTATATATACAACACTTGAAAAAAATTCAGTTCCCATCTCTGTTTCTTCTCTCCGTCGACGACACGCGCCGCCTGCCCCGATTGATGTCCTCGCCGCCCCGGCCGTTCCCGCCCCTAGTCGCCGCCCCGGCCATTCCCGTCCCCGTCATCTCCGTCGCTGCACCGTGCCCCGTCGCCGTGCCGCGCCCTGTCGTCGCCGCCCCGTCCCGTCGCCCCGTCTCGTCGCCCCGTCATCGCTGCCCCATCGTCGCCTCGCTGGTGAGCTCACCCCAGCCGCCATGTCCACACACACACACACACTACACACACACACATTTTAGAATTTTAGTTATAGAATTTTTTCTGTTTTTTAGTTATAGAAATGTTAGAAATTTTTCTGTTTTGTAGTTATAGAAATATTATTAGAAATGTTAGTTATATAGAAATGTCATAAATTTTTTATGTTTTTTAGTTATAGAAATGTTAGTTATATAGAAATGTTATAAATGTTATAAATATTAGAAATGTTATAGAAATGTTAGTTATATAATCAGAATGTTAGAAATTTTAGAATTAGTTTTAGTTAATTAGATGAATTAGATTAATGTCAAACTGTTAGAATTTGCATATATATAGAATTTTAGTTATCACAATCCAATGATTTAAAAAATGTTACTTTTTGCGGGCATATAGTATTTGTTCACGACGATATGCCCGGCCCGCATCCTTGCCATCGACCCATTCGCGATGACGTCCTGCTTCAGAGGACCCATGTCTGGGATTGGGCTCCGTCGGGCTGGCACTGGGAGGTGCTACCTGGAGGGGGGCGCCGCTTGGTGAGGAACCCGGCCTCGGGTCCCGTCGTCGACCCTGATGTCCTTTGGTGGCATTCGCGTGGGCCACATTCGGTGCAGAGGGAGCCGGCGCCGCCGGAGGTGGTGCGTCGTCGTGTCAGGGAGGAGGACGAGCACGTCCATCGCTACATGGCTGCTATGGACGTCAGGTTCTCCAATACTTGGCAGGTTCTTTGGGCAGATGACCGGAGATATGATCTTGTGATGGTTCCTTCTCTTTGGGTGTCCACCGCCCGCGCTCCAGGAACCGCAAGTGGCCTAGATTCTTTTGTAGTACTCGATCTTTATTAGGTACCTAGCCAGTGATGTATTCGATATATAATATTCGAGACGATGTATTCGAGATTATATATATTAAGACGATGATGTATTCGACATTATATATTAATCGAGACGATGCATATATTATGTACTATATATATGATTCACTTTTTCCTTATTGATTGCATCCATGCATTGTAATTTGAATACTAAATTGTTTTATATTTCTTCTGTATTAGTTAAGTAAAAGCTATGACGGACAATACTGGCAGAGAGAGAGAAGAGGAATTGTTCGACATCATATGCATCCCTCACATGCTAGATGATCTGAATGAAGCAGATGACGGCTCCCAATATCTGAACAATACCAGAGAGGGTGATGAAAAGATATTCAATCTCGATGACCGAGCTGATGAAGTCATGAACAATGATTATGATTATGATGACACAGACAATGTTTATGATGACACAGACAATGCTGATCTTCAAATAACAAAGACTACCGGCGAGGTATATTTATATAAGCATGCATCATGGTGATCATCACATGTTTTTTTATTGAAGATATATTAACGAATCGATCTTTCTTCTTTCAGCCCTCCGGATCGAGCAAATCTGCTTCTACAGACAGAAGGACAAAGCGAGGCCCGGGCAGATTGTTGAAGGATGGTGTAAAGTACAACATCGAATCCAGCAAACCTAGTGGCGAACCCCTCATGCCTAAGAACATTGCGAACAAGTGGACTCGTCAGTGTGGAGTTCTTGTGAAGGACAAACTCCCGATCTCCATTCAAGAATGGAAAGAGCCAAAGACTAAATGTCCAGGTGTTACTTGGGTCGACGACAGAGCCAAAAAAGACCTTTGGGAATCTTTGATGGAACATTTCACCCTACCAGATCATTTCACTGAAGCAAATGTGGAGAAAGTCAAGGGCGCTGCTCTTAAGAAGATGGCAATTGCATTCAACACCCACAAGAAAACTGTATGGGCCAACTACCTCGCTGCAGAAAGGCAGACTCCAGAATTCACGGGAACACTGGAGAAGCAAACAGAACACTGGGACGATTTCATGAAATTCAAGGATTCGGAATTATCTAAGGAACAGTCGATAAAAAACAAGGCAAATGCTGCAAAAAAGACGCAGTTCCATAGGCTGGGTCCAGGTGGGTATGCGGTGGGAATGCCTAAGTGGGATAAGTCTGAGCAAGAGATGGAGGATGCAGGGGTCACTCCGGTTACTAGGAGCTGGCCCCCCAGGTGTAGAACTTGGTTCTATGCGCATGGGCGGGGGGGCGTTGGATCCGAAGACAGGTCTGGTTTCGCAGAAGGCAAATCTAAAAGGAGCCAACCAAAAGATATTTGACGCAATAGAAGAAGCTCGAAGGGGGGTGTTCACGCCCAACAGAGAGAACGACGAGCTTACGTGGACCCTGGGAAATCCTGAACACCCGGGAAGAACACGAGGCAAGGGCGTTATTCCCTGGTATGAGGGATTTTCAGAATGGAACGAGGACTACAGGACCCGTGCAAGAAAGAAGATGGAGGAGGAGAAGAAGACGAAGCTGGAGGAGGAGCAGAGGAAGCAGGACGCAGAACGCCTTCAAGGCCTAGAAGCAAGGCATGCAGACTGGGCACTCAAATTCTTGCAGCAGCAGCAGCAGATCGACTCACTTAGCTAGGAAAGGGGGTCTCAGCAGCGGCAACAGCAAGCAGATGATTGTCCAGCATTGGAAAGCACCGTCCCATCCATGCCGAGAAGCAGCATTGGTTCTGCCCCGGACGACACATTGCTGGATACATACCCTGTGGACGACATCATAGAGAACACTAACTGTGAGCTACACTCCAAAATGAAGAACATATCCATGAAGGTGGCGGACGACATTGCTTTTACAATTACCCCCGAAGCAACCTTCCATTGCTTCCCGATTCCAGAGGGCTATGCTCGTGTCTTGGTTGATGAAGTGGTGGACCCATATTCGGGGCTATAGCTTGACATTCCTGGAGGTGAAGACGAGCGCACACTGGGAGAGGCCATACATTGTATCATCCTATGGAGAAAGGATTGCATCATCTTTCGAAGTCCACCGACACCGCGTCGTCTGTCGACTCCTCCTCGAAGTCCGCCACCAAGTCAGCAGACTCCCGCTCGTCCAAGTCCACAAACGCGTGAGGCGACTCCTCCTCGAAGTCCGCCACCTCCTCCAAGTCCTCGAACGCGTGAGTTGACTCCTCCTGCTTCAAGTTCGGCACATCGTCAGGCCACTTCTCCTACTCCAACTCAGCCACGTCAGCCGTCTCCGCCGTCTCAGCAATCACAGAAGAGACACGCCGCAGCTATGGTGCGTAGCGGTACGAGTAAAGGTAGTTCAGGAAGTACAGGTGGAGACAAGCGATATAAATATGGTCCAAGCCTCGCTCCTCTTCCTCAGAGGCCTTACGACATGACCGAGGAGCAAAACACAAGTGGACGCCCATTTTGCATCGAAACCGGCACCGCCGCCAAGGGAGAAAGTGTCTAAGGAAAAGATTGACCACTTCATTCATATGGCTAAAGCACCAACTCCCAAGCCTGTTGACTCAGACTATGAGCGCCAAATCAGGAAGTTACATCGAGCACGACTACAGAAGGAAGCAAGCTCGAGCTTGAGCCAACAAGCAGTGGGCAAAAAATGCGGGAAAACCGTTCCCCAGCTGGGAGAACAGGCAGCGCAATCGATCCCCCTGCTTGTTGTGCCAACAACACATGAGAGGAGGCCGCGAGCGCAATATTATTGTGGGCAAACCGTTAACGTTCCCCAGCTAGGCGATGTGGTAATAACGGAGGAGCATATAATGCAGGTTGAAATGCTCAAGATCTCTGTTGGACAACTCCTCGAAATTGAGCCCATGTCTCCGCTTAGAGAGGAGGAAATAAAACGGAAATATGTCCGGGGCCAACCTTTGGTCGAGCCAGACATGGTCAAGAACCTCCCAACAAGAATGTATGAATTGCATCAATGGTACATGAACATTACCAAGATTTCCAATCGAGAGTCCCTCATGGTGAATGTCAAGAAGGAGCATTACTTCCATGAGAAAGCTCTGTGCGTTGAGTATTCAGAACTATTTCAGTTATACAATCAAGACACACTTGACAAATCTATCATCAGTTGCTATTGTCTCTAAGTGATTTCTTTCTGTAATTTTTGATCAATCATTACATGTAATTATCCTCACTATATAGTCTTTTCTGTGGTATTATATGCAGGATGAAGATGTATGAAATGAAAAAATCTGGACGCTATGGCATTGGGTTCATTGACCTAAATACCATTAATGAGTACACATGGAATCTTCCAACTTCTCAAGCAAGTGTAGAGGAAAGCATGCTAGAGATCTTGAAGCGCCTCAATACCAATGAAGATATACTACTTCCTTACAACTTCCTGTGAGTCACACTGTCTTGTAATACAAATTCCGTTTTTGCTTACTAACTAGCTAGACGTTAATAATTAAGTGTATACGGTTTACGATAGTTGATTAATTTTATGCACATGCCCGCTTAATTAAGACATGCAAACGTGTGCGCATGCACTTTTCACTGGATCTTGTTAGACATTAAAGTTGACAAAGCAACAGTTGAAGTACTGGACTCACTACTTAAAGAAGATAAAGACTACACCATCATGAAGGGGATAGTCAACAGGTAATTTCAATCATTATTAACTATATCTCGGCCTATTATTAGTTCGTCATTTCCTGATATGAACTATTTAATAACCCCTTTATTAATTTTCTTTGCTGGCGGGCAGGGCTTGGGCAAAGTTCATCAAGGTGACTCCAGGCAAATGGCCAAAAAAGTTGTTTTGGCATCGACCAAAGGTAAGTAATTAAGTAGTACTAGCTAGCTACCATCTCTTTAATTCTTGTTTCAATACCATTAATTAATTAACATGCTTGATTAATCATTATCTGATTCAATTCCATTCTCGTAAAGGCCCTGAAGCAGGCATCGGGGAATGATCTGTGTGCATTCTACGTTTGCGAGAACATTCGCATGATGGCGTCCGAAAGGAGCAGATCTCAAAGACAGGACTGGGTACGTTTTTCAGAACACTATTCACACCATTATCGATATCTTGTCACACAACTAATACACATGCATATTGATCTCCTTCTTAACAGTCTAGAGAGGTGCGGGATAAGCTCCTACCAGCGGACCGCATACTAGCACTTGAAGAGGAAATAGCCGGATTTTTGCTCGACCATGTCATAGATCCCAAAGGAGAATACTATTACCCGCTACCACCCCCATGAACCACTTGTCATCGTGCTCCGAAGGCACCAAGGCAACATGTAGGAGAAATTGTATATGTATATACATGTGTATGTGTGAATAATTAATGGTGTTGGTTGTGAGACATTCGATGATATTATATATGAGAAAATCTATTTATATATATGCATAACATGTACAATTTGTAGTATCATGAAATACCAGCAAACAAAAAAGAATTAAATGGAAAATAAAGCCAAAACCCTCCCAAACATTTAGTACTGGTTGATGTTACCAACCGGTACTAATGTCCTACACACACCCGGGCCTGGCTCATGCCACGTGGTGACACTTTAGCACCGGTTCATGACGAACCGGTACTAAAGGGGGGACCTTTAGTCCCCACTCTTTTGTGTCAGTTGCCGAACCGGCACTAAAGGCCATTACGAACCGGCACTAAACGCCGGTTCTGCACTAGTGCTAGTATATGAAAGTGACAACATAAGAGACTCTCTATCATGAATATCATGGTGCTACTTTGAAGCACAAGTGTGGAAAAAGGATATTAACATTGTCCCTTCTCTCTTTTTCTCTCATTTTTTTTATTTTGGTGGGCTTCTTTGGCCTCTTTTTTTATTTGCGCTTCTTTGGCCTCTTTTATTTTCATAAAGTCCGGAGTCTCATCCGGACTTGTGGGGGAATCATAATCTCCATCATCCTTTCGTCACTTGGGACAATGCTCTAATAATGAAGATCATCACACGTTTATTTATTTACAACTCAAGAGTTACAACTCAATACTTAGAACAAAATATGACTCTATGTGAATGCCTCCGACGGTGTACCGGCATTTGCAATGAATCAAGAGCGACATGTATGAAAGAATGATGAAGGTGGCCTTGCCACAAATATGATGTGAACTACATGATCATGCAAAAGCAATATGACAATGATGGAGCGTGTCATAATAAACAGAACAGTGGAAATTTGCATGGCAATATATCTCGGAATGGCTATGGAAATTCCATAATAGGTAGGTATGGTGGCTGTTTTGAGGAAGGTTTATGGTGGGTGTATGATACCGGCGAAAGTTGTGCGGCACAAGAGAGGCTAGCAATGGTGGAAGGGTGAGAGTGCGTATAATCCATGGACTCACATTAGTCATAAAGAACTCATATACTTATTGCAAAAGTTCATTAGCCCTCGAAGCAAAGTACTACTACGCATGCTCCTAGGGGAAGGGTTGGTAGGAGTTAACCATCGCGCGACCCCGACCTCCACACATAAGGAAGGCGATCAAAGAGCACTCCATGCTACAAATTTGTTACACAAATTTTACCATACGTGCATGCTACGGGACTTGCCAAGTTTAACACAAGTATTTCTCAATTTCATAATTACCCAACTAGCATGACTCTAACATTACCACCTTTATATCTCAAAACAATTATCAAGCATCAAATTGATCATTGTATCCAATGCACTTTCTATGATAGTTTTTATTATCCCAACTTGGATGCCCATCATATTAGGACTAATTTATAACCAAAGCAAATATCATGATGTTCTAAAAGACTCTCGTAATAATATAAGTGAAGCATGAGAGATCAATAATTTCCACAAAATAAAACCACCGCTGTGCTCTAAAAATATATAAGTGAAGCACTAGAGCAAAATTATCTAGCTCAAAAGATATAAGTGAAGCACATAGAGTATTCTAATAAATTCCAAATCATGTGTGTCTCTCCCAAAAGGTGTGTACAGAAAGGATGATTGTGGTAAACTAAAAATCAAAGACTCATATCATACAAGTCACTCCAAGCAAAACACATATCATGTGGTGAATAAAAATATAGATCCAAGTAAAGTTACTAATAGACGAAGGCGAAAGAGGGGATGCCTTCCGGGGCATCCCCAAGATTAGGCTTTTGGTTCTCCTTGAATTTACCTTGGGGTGCCTTGGGAATCCCCAAGCTTAGGCTCTTGCCACTCCTTATTCCATAATCCATCAAATCTTTAACCAAAATTTGAAAACTTCACAACACAAAACTCAACACAAAATCGCATAAGCTCCGTTAGTGCAAGAAAGCAAACCACCACTTTAAGGTACTATAATGAACTCATTATTTATTTATATTGGTGTTAAACCTAATGTATTCCAACTTCTCTATGGTTCATACCCCCCGATACTAGCCATAGATTCGTCAAAATAAGCAAACAATACACGAAAAACAGAATCTGTCAAAAACAGAACAGTCTGTAGAAATCTGTAACTATAGAATACTTCTGGAACTATAAAAATCCTACCAAAATAGGAAGTCCTAGGAAATTTGTCTATTAATCTAATTCAAAAAGAATCAACTAAAAATCTCATTTATTTGATTTATTAAAATTATTCTTGTGCGCGCAAAAGTTTCTGTTTTTCAGCAAGATCAAATTAACTATCACCCAAGATGATCCTATAGGTTCTACTTGGCACACACACTAATTAAAACGTAAAACCACATATAACCAGAGGCTAGATGAATTATTTAATACTAAACAGGAGCAAAAAGTAAAGAACAAAAATAAAAATGGGTTGCCTCCCAACAAGCGCTATCGTTTAACGCCCCTAGCTAGGCATAAAAGCGATAATAGATCTAAGTATTACCATCTTTGGTATTCAATTCATAAGTGGATCTCATAATAGATTCATAAGGTAATTTGACTTTCTTCATAGGAAAGGGTTCCATGCCTTTCCTTAATGGAAATTGGAATCTAATATTTCATTCTTTCATATCAATAATTGCACCAATCGTTTAAGGAAATGTCTACCAAGAATAATAGGACATGAAAGATTGCAATCTATATCAAGAACAATAAAATCTATGGGCACATAATTCCTATTTGCAACAATAAGAACATCATTAACCCTTCCCATAGGTTTCTTAATAGTGGAATCCGCAAGGTGCAAGTTTAAAGAGCAATCATCAAATTCACGGAAACCTAACACATCACATAAAGTTTTTGGAATCATGGAAACACTAGCACCCAAATCACACAAAGCATAGCATTCATGATCTTTAATTTTAATTTTAATAGTAGGTTCCCACTCATCATAAAGTTTTCTAGGGATAGAAACTTCTAATTCAAGTTTTTCTTTATAAGATTGCATCAAAGCATCAACGATATGTTTGGTAAAAGCTTTATTTTGACTATAAGCATGAGGAGAATTTAACATGGATTGCAATATGGAAATACAATCTATTCATGAACAATTATCATAATTAAATTCCTTGAGATCCAAAATAGTGGGTTCATTGCTATGTAAAGTTTTGACCTCTTCAATCCCACTTCTACCAATTTTAGCATCAAGATCTAAAAACTCCGAATCATTGGGACGCCTTTTAAGTAAAGTTGACTCATCTCCAATCCCATAGTTATCAAGATTCATATTGCAAAACAAAGATTTAATAGGGGACACACCAATCACTTTTAGATCTTCATCATTATTATCATGAAAACTAGAAGAACACGCTCTTAGAACGCATCCTAGCGGTTCTTTCATTGCACTCATCAATGGAAATTATCATGGCTTTGAGAGACTCATTGATATCATGCTTAGGTGGAATAGATGTAAGTTTCAAAGAATCAACATCAAGAGAAATTATATCCATGTTCCTAGCCAATTCATCAATCTTAGGCAATTTTTCTTCAAGCAAAGCATTGAAATTCTTTTGAGATATCATAAATTCTTTAACACTAATCTCAAAATCAGAGGGCATCTTATTAAAATTTTCATAAGATTTATTGTAGTAATTAGCATAATTATTAGAGGAATTACTAGGGAACGGCCTAGGATTAAAGTTTCCTCTATACGCGTTGTTACCAAAATTATTCGTACCACCAAAATTCACATCCGTAGAATCATTATTATTCTAAATCAAAGTAGAAAAAGGCATATCATTAGGATCAATAGGAGCACTCTTATTAGCAAACAATTTCATAAGTTCATCCATCTTTCCACTCAAAACATTAATCTCTTCTATCGCATGAACTTTTTTACTAGTAGATCTTTTGGTGTGCCATTGAGAATAATTAACCATAATATTATCTAGGAGTTTAGTAGCTTCTCCTAAACTAATTTCCATAAAAGTGCCTCCCGCGGCCAAATCTAAAAGATTTCTAGAAGCAAAATTAAATCCAGCATAAATTTTTTGTATGATCATCCATAAATTTAATCCATGTGTAGGGCAATTGCGAATCATTAATTTCATCCTCTCCCAAGGTTGTGCAACATGCTCATGATCAAGTTGCTTAAAATTCATAATATCGTTTCTAAGAGAGATGATCTTAGCGGGAGGAAAATACTTAGAGATAAAAGCATCTTTGCACTTATTCCAATAATCAATACTATTTTTAGCCAAAGATGAAAACCAAGTTTTAGCACGATCTCTAAGTGAAAACAGAAATAACTTCAATTTAACAATATCATTATCCATGTCTTTCTTCTTTTGCATATCACACAAATCAACAAAGTTGTTTAGATGAGTAGCGACATCTTCACTAGGAAGGCCAGAGAATTGATCTTTCATGACAAGATTCAACAAAGCAACATTAATTTCACAAGATTCAGCATCGGTAAGAGGAGCAATCGGAGTGCTAAGGAAATCATTATTAGTGGTATTGGAAAAGTCACACAATTTAGTCTTATCTTGAGCCATCGTGACAAGCGATCCAACACACAAGCACACAAGAGGCAAGCAAAAAAGAGGCAAACGGGAAAGAGAGGGCGAATAAAACGGCAAGGGTGAAGTGGGGGAAAGGAAAACGAGAGGCAAATAGAAAATAATGTAATGCGAGGGATAAGAGTTTGTGATGGGTACTTGGTATGTCTTCACTTGAGCGAAGACCTTCCCGACAACGGCGCCAGAAATCCTTCTTGCTACCTCTTGAGCACTGCGTTGGTTTTCCCTTGAAGAGGAAAGGGTGATGCAGCAAAGTAGCGTAAGTATTTCCCTCAGTTTTGAGAACCAAGATATCAATCCAGTAGGAGGCTACACGCAAGTCCCTCGTACCTACACAAACAAACAAGAACCTCGCAACCAACGCGATAAAGCGGTTGTCAATCCCTTCACGGTCACTTGCAAAAGTGAGATCTGATAGAGATAATAATAAGATAAATATTTTTGGTACTTCTATGATATAGATTGGAAAGTAAAGATTGCAAATTAAAGTAGATCGGAAACTTATATGATGGAAAATAGACCCGGGGGCCATAGGTTTTACTAGTGGCTTCTCTCAAGATATCATAAGTATTACGGTGGGTGAACAAATTACTGTCGAGCAATTGATAGAAAAGTGCATAGTTATCAGAATATCTAGGCATGATCATGTATATAGGCATCACGTCCGCGACAAGTAGATCGAAACGATTCTACATCTACTACTATTACTCCACACGTCTACCGTTATCCAACATGCATCTAGAGTATTAAGTTCATAAGAACAGAGTAACGCATTAGGCAAGATGACATGATGTAGAGGGATAAACTCAAGCAATATGATATAAACCCCATCTTTTTATCCTCGATGGCAACAATACAATACGTGCCTTGCTGCCCCTGCTATCACCGGGAAAGGACACCGCAAGATTGAACCCAAAGCTAAGCACTTCTCCCATTGCAAGAAAGATCAATCTAGTAGGCCAAACCAAATGATAATTCGAAGAGACTTGCAAAGATAACCAATCATACATAAAAGGATTCAGAGGAGATTCAAATATTTCTCATAGATAAACTTGATCATAAACCCACAATTCATCGGATCTCGACAAACACACTGCACAAAGAGTTACATCAAATAGATCTCCAAGAAGATCAAGGAGAACTTTGTATTGAGATTCAAAGAGAGAGAGAAGCCATCTAGCTAATGACTATGGACCCGAAGGTCTATGTTAAACTACTCACAACTCATCAGAGAGGCTTAGGTGTTGATGTAGAAGCCCTCCGTGATCGATTTCGCCTCCGGTGGAGCGCCGGAAAAGGCTCCAAGATGGGATCTCACGGGTACAGAAGGTTGCGGCGGTGGAAATAGGGTTTCGTGGTGCTCCTGGATGTTTTCAAGGTATGTTGATATATATAGGCGAATGAAGTCGGTCAGGGGAGCCATGAGGGGCCCACGAGGGTGGGGGACGCGCCAACCCCCCTAGGGTGTGCCTCCCTGCGTCGTGGCTTCCTCGTTTGCTTCTTGACGTACACTGCAAGTCTCCTGGATTGTGTTTGTTCCAAAAATAACTCTCCCGAAGGTTTCATTTTGTTTGGACTCCGTTTGATATTCCTTTTCTGTGAAACACTGAAATAGGAAAAAATACAACAATTTGGGTTGGGCCTCCGGTTAATAGCTTAGTCCCAAAAATGATATAAAAGTGTTTAGTAAAGCCCATAAACATCCAAAATGGGTAATATAATAGCATGGAACAATCAAAAATTATAGATACGTTGGAGACGTATCAGGGAGTTGATACGTCCATTTTGCATCGTGTTGACCTACTGTTATTTATAATGTTTTTATGCATAGTGATTATTTTTGGAGTAATTCTAATGCATTTTCTCTCATAATATGCAAGGTTCACACAAAGAGGGAGAATACCGATAGCTGGAATTCTGGACCTGAAAAAGCTACGTCATGCCACCTATTTTGCACAACTCCAAATGAGGTGAAACTTCACGAGGATTTTTATGGAGTATATAAGAATTATTGGAGCAAATAACTACCAGAGGGGGACCACCAGGTGGGCACAACCCACCTGGGCACGCAAGGGGGCCCAGGCGCGCCCTGGTGGGTTGTTCCCTCCTCGGTCCACCTCAGGTGCCCTTCTTCTAGTATGTAAGTCATTTGGACCTAGAAAAAATAATAAGGAGAGGACTTTCAGGATGAAGCGTCGCCGTCTCGAGGCGGAACTTAGGCATGAGCACTTTTGCCCTCCGGCAGAGCGATTTCGCCGAGGGAACTCCCCTCCCAGAGGGGCAAATCATCGCCATCATCATCACTAACAACTCTCCAATCTTGGGGAGGGAAATCTTCATTAACAACATCATCTCCTCTCAAACCCTAGTTAATCTCTTATGTTCGATCTTTGTACCGAAACCTTAGATTGGTGCTTGTGGGTGACTAGTAGTGTTGATTACATCTTGTAGTTGATTACTATATGGTTTATTTAGTGGAAGATTATATGATTAGATCCATTATGATATTTAACACCCCTATGATGTTGAGCACGATTATCATTTGTGAGTAGTTACTTTTGTTCTTGAGGTCACGGGAGAAATCTTGTTGCAAGTAATCATGTGAACTTGATATGTGTTTGATATTTTGATGGTATGTATGTTGTGATTCCCTTAGTGGTGTCATGTGAACGTCGACTACATGGCACTTTGCCTTATTAGGGCCTAAGGGAATGCATTATGGAGTAGTTATTAGATGATGGGTTGCGAGAGTGATAGAAGTTTAAACCCTAGTTTATGTGCTACTTCGTAAGGGACTGATTTGGATCCAAAAGTTTAATGCTATGGTTAGATTTTATCTTAATACTTTTCTCTTAGTTGAGGATGCTTACGAGGGGGTTAATCATAAGTAGGAGGTTTGTTCAAGTAAGAACAACATCTAAGTACTAGTCCACCCACATCAAATTATCAAAGTAGCAAACACAAATCAAACCAACATGATGAAAGTGACTAGATGAAATTCCCGTGTACCCTCAAGAACACTTTGCCTATCATAAGAGACTGTTTTGGCCTGTCCTTTGCCTCAAAAGGATTGGGCTACCTACCGTTATCGTTACTTGCTCGTTACAAATTACCTTGCTATCAAACTACTCATTACTTATAATTTAAGTGCTTGCAGAGAATACCTTGTTGAAAACTACTTGTTATTTCCTTCTGCTCCTCGTTGGGTTTGACACTCTTACTTATCGAAAGGGCTATGATTGATCCCCTATACTTGTGGGTCATCAGGTCTCCGCCCATGAGCACCGGGCTACCACCACAAGGGCTGGTGCCCCGGCATCGAAGACCTTGACACCACCTCACCTGAGACCCGCTGCAACCCAATCAAAGAGATAACCGGAAAGGCCCTGCCTTTCACACCCCTGGGCGGCCCCTAGCGCCGAGACCAAAAAGGCCAGCCAAAATTGGCTTCAATCGACCTATCCTACAACACCGGGCGCGAGATAAGCTCGGTCCTGCTGTCCGGCGCGAGACGAGCTCGGTCTTGCTGGTGTCTACTATGCAACCTTCTTCTTATAGACGTTGTTGGGCCTCCAAGTGCAGAGGTTTGTAGGACAGTAGCAAATTTCCCTCAAGTGGATGACCTAAGGTTCATCAATCCGTGGGAGGTGTAGTATGAAGATGGTCTCTCTCAAACAACCCTGCAACCAGATAACAAGGAGTCTTTTGTGTCCCCAACACACCCAATACAATGGTAAATTGTATAGGTGCACTAGTTTGGCGAAGATATGGTGATACAAGTGCAATATGGATGGTAGATATAGGTTTTTGTAATCTGAAAAATATGAAAACAACAAGGTAGCAAGTAATAAAAGTGAGCACAAACGCTATTGCAATGCTTTGAAACAAGGCCTAGGGTTCATACTTTCACTAGTGCAAGTTCTCTCAACAATGATAACATAATTAGATCATATAACAATCCCTCAACATGCAACAAAGAGTCACTCCAAAGTCACTAATAGCGGAGAACAAACGAAGATATTATTGTAGGGTACGAAACCACCTCAAAGTTATTCTTTCCAATCAATCCATTGGGCTATTCCTATAAGTGTCACAAATAGCCCTAGAGTTCATAGTAAAATAACACCTTGAGACACACATCAACCAAAACCCTAATGTCACCTAGATACTCCAATGTCACCTCAAGTATCCACGGGTATGATTATATGATATGCATCACACAATCTCAGATTCATCTATTCAAACCAACACAAAGAACTTCAAAGAGTACCCCAAAGTTTGTACCGGAGAGTCAAGACGAAAACGTGTGCCAACCCCTATGCATAGATTCCCAAGGTCACGGAACCCGCAAGTTGATCACCAAAACATACATGAAGTGGATCAATAGAATACCCCATTGTCACCATGAATATCCCATGCAAGACATACATCAAGTGTTCTCAAATCCTTAAAGACTCAATCTGATAAGATAACTTCAAAGGGAAAACTCAATCCATTACAAGAGAGTAGAGGGGGAGAAACATCATAAGATCCAACTATAATAGCAAAGCTTAAGGTACATCAAGATCGTGCTGAATCAAGAACACGAGAGAGAGAGAGAGAGAGAGATCAAACACATAGCTATTGGTACATACCCTCAGCCCCAAGGGTGACCTACTCCCTCCTTGTCATGGAGAGCACCGGGATGATGAAGATGGCCACCGGTGATGGACCCCCCCTCCGGCAGGGTGCCGGAACAAGGTCCGATTGGTTTTTTGTGGTTACATAGGCTTGCGCTCCCAATCTAGGTTATTTTCCGGGGGTTTCTCTATTTATAGGAATTTTTGGCGTCGGTCTCACATCAGGGGGGGTCTCCGAGTCATCCACGAGATAGGCAGGCGCGCCCTGGGGGTAGGGCACGCCCTCCACCCTCGTGGATGGCTCGGGACTCTTCTGGCCCAACTCTTTTACTCCGGGGGCTTCTTTTGGTCCATAAAGAATCATCAAAAATTGGCACGTCAATTGGACTCTGTTTGGTATTCCTTTTCTGTAGAACTCAAAAACAAGGAAAAAAACAGAAATTGGCACTGGGTTCTAGGTTAATAAATCATATAAAATAGCTTATAAGTTCATATAAAACATGTAAGATGGATAATATAATAGCATGGAACAATAAAAAATTATAGATACGTTGGAGACGTATCAAGCATCCCCAAGCTTAATTCCTACTCGTCCTCGAGTAGGTAAATGATAAAAACAGAATTTTTGATGTGGAATGCTACCTAATATATTTATCAATGTAATCTTCTCTATTGTGGCAAGAATATTGACATAAAAACAATAATACTTCAAGCATACTAACAAAGCAATCATGTCTTCTCAAAATAACATGGCCAAAGAAAGCTATCCCTACAAAATCATATAGTCTGGCTATGCTCTATCTTCATCACATAGATATTTAAATCATGCACAACCTCAGTTTTAGCGAAGCAATTGTTTCATAGTTTAGTATTCTTAAACTTTTTCAACTTTCACGCAATACATGAGCGTGAGCCATGGACATAGCACTATAGGTGGAATAGAATGGTGGTTGTGGAGAAGACAAAAAGGAGGGAGATAGTCTCACATCAACTAGGCATATCAATGGGCTATGGAGATGCCCATTGTCGGTGTCAAAACCGGCGGATCTCAGGTAGGGGGTCCCGAACTGTGCGTCTAGGCGGATGGTAACAGGAGACAAGGGACACGATGTTTTACCCAGGTTCGGGCCCTCTTGATGGAGGTAAAACCCTACATCCTGCTTGATTGATATTGATGATGTGGGTATTACAAGAGTAGATCTACCACGAGATCAAGGAGGCTAAACCCTAGAAGCTAGCCTATGGTATGATTGTTGTTCGTCCTACGGACTAAAGCCATCCGGTTTATATAGACACCGGAGAGGGCTAGGGTTACATAGAGTCGGTTACAATGGTAGGAGATCTACATATTCGTATCGCCAAGCTTGCCTTCCACGCCAAGGAAAGTCCCATCCGGACACGGGACGAAGTCTTCAATCTTGTATCTTCATAGTCTTGGAGTCCGGCCGATGATGATAGTTCGGCTATCCGGACACCCCCTAGTCCAGGACTCCCTCAGTAGCCCCCGAACCAGGCTTCAATGACGACGAGTCCGGCGCGTATGTTGTCTTCGGCGTTTGCAAGGCGGGTTCTCCTCCATGTTCCATGTGTTAGCCAAATAGTGTCCGGTTTCTTCATAAATGTTGCGCTCCTTGGCTTCCACGTCCAATAATGGCCCTCTTCCACGTGTTGTATGAATGCGAAAAGCCAGGGTATTTTACGTTTTACCCCCTAGCTGCGCGAATAAGCCGCCTATAAGAGAGGCGTGGATCCAGATCCGAATCACACCATCCTCCTTCCGCAAGTATTCATTGAAGCGCATCTGACAAGAATCCATTCCAACATGGATAGTCGACGCGGCTCCTCTTCTCGCGCTCCCAGTCCTCAGCCAGGAGATTGGAGGAGATGCTCAGTCCCGCATAGCGAGTTAGTGACGCTCCAAGCAGAGGGATACCTTCCACCAGCCTTTATGGTTCCGGTTCGAGCCGGACTGGCCACCTACAAGGGTGGCAAGCAGGCGGAGAGCGTCCCCAATCCCTCCAAAGGAGAGCGGGTATGCTTCGTCCCCTACTTAATAAGGGGACTCGGATTTCCCATACATCCGTTTCTCCGGGGGCTCCTGGAGTTCTACGGACTCCAACTTCACCACCTCACACCTGCCTCCATTTTGCACATCGCGGGCTTTGTAGTTGTTTGCGAGCTGTTCTTGGGCATCGAGCCCCATTTTGCGCTGTGGAAGAGACTGTTTTGCCTCGTACCCCGTTCTCACGAGGGGTCGATATATCAAGTGGGCGGAGCCGAAATATGGCGCATCGCCGGGACCGGATATCTATCCGGAACCCCGAAGAAGGCGTCCGAAGACTGGCCTTCGGAGTGGTTCTATATGGAAGACGCCCCGCTGCCGGATCCAGTTCGGATCGGCCTCCCGGAGTTTAGCAACGCTCCTCTGAAGAAACGCCTGAGTTGGCGCCCGCGGAGCCCTCAACGGGAAGATGATAGGAGCGTCCACTATCTGATGGGCCGGATACGGTTACTAGCCCATTCCGGATTAACCATGATTGGAGTCATGGCCACATGCATTATGCGAGGGGTGCAGCCGCTCCAATATAGGGGCCACCCCATGTGGGATTTCAACGGGGAGAATGACGCCACCCGTCATGGCCGCAAGGGGCCGGGATCGGCCGCCGATCTGGTGAAGATCCTGTCCGGCTTGTACAAGGGGGAGAAGGAGGACTTCCTCCGCACGAGTCCATTGAATGGATTCTCCATGAATAACCCTCGGAGCTGGGTAAGCGGACGTTTATATATCTGATCCGTGCTTTCAAAGATAAGTGTCTTACTTTATGATTTCGACGCAGGAACTACGCCGGGATGTGGAGGGCATAGAAAGCCCGACTCCACAACCCGAGGATCCGGGAAGATCCCTTGATCCGGCCGCCGGAGAGGATCCGGACATAACGGTGGAACTGATTGACGGGGTGTTCCACCAGCTTAGCATAGACAATGCTCTAGTCGCCATTACGGCTGACTACCCCGGTTTATCCCTGGCTTCCCAGGTGAGTACGACCGAAGTCCTGACACCATTACCTTTTTAATGCTTATTTCTGACCACCGTGTACCAATGGTGCTTCGCAGGAGGTGCCTTTACGGCAGGAAGCCGAGCCCGCGGCGACCGACCAACCAAGGTCAGTGCGGCCCAGCAGGCGGAAGAGGAGTGCGGCGCGAATCGAAACGTCGCCGCAAAGGTATGGCGCACCATTGTCTTTAAGGGAAAGACTCCTGGGAGGTATATTAATGCTCGTGATTCTTCCAGGAGAAAGAGCGCTCGCCGGACTGAGTCCGGAGAGGTTGCCAACCAAGCCTCCGCCAGCCAAGCTCCAACGCCTGGTCCGGAGAGGGAGGCGAGCGCAAGGCGCGAGCCGGATGCTCCTCCAATGGAGGATGCCGACAGGTTGTCCGCCACCAGGTCTGAGGTGGAGAGCGCCATGAATCACAGGCGCTGTCGGACAGTTCTTCGTGATGCGTGTTTCTCCCCAGAGGCGTTGAATGCCTTTAATGCGGGAGACGCGCACCTCCGTGCTGCTCAAGATGGTTTAACCAGAGCCACGGAGCAGTATGTAAAAGACATACGGGTGAGGAATTTTAATAGTTATATATGCCAGTAGCCCCCGAGACTTAAAATAGTTAAACTAACTGATTTAAGGATCATTTGTTATGCAGGATCTAACAGAGAAGAATACCCACCTGTCCCAGGAGCTTGAAGAATGCAAGGCCCAACTTGAGGCCGCACTAGCCGCTGCCGGGGGAGCCACAGAGACCCCCTCTGGTAATTCATATTTCGAAAAGAGAAATAGTTTATGAAGTGCGGCGTGTGTATAGTCTGACAATAATATTGCAGAGGGTGCCGGACTAGATCCGGACAAGCAACATCTGCTGCGCCAGCTGAAGGCCGGCGAGAAGGTGCTTATGAGGGTGCAGCAGGAGAGGAACAAACTCCAAGATGCCAACACCCAGCTGGGCGAAGAACTAAAAGATGTTCGGGTCCAGCTGTCTAACTCCGTAAAGGAGAATCGGCGGCTTCGTCGCGGCATTTATAGTAAGTGCTTGAGCAAACTCTTTTGAAAAGAAGAGTTCGGCGAGGAAGTCGATTGACAGAAATATGTCTGTAGGTGTGCTCACGGGTCGTCCGGCGGAGGAGATGCCTGGTTCCACGGGAGACCCTCTTCCCGAGCTGCTGCAACTGCACGAACGTGTTCGGCAGGCGATGAGCGGCGTCGTTCAGGCCTTATGGCCTTCCGTCTCCCTACCCGAGGGTCTTGGAGGGCTTGCTGAGAAGCTTCAGGGAGTACGGCGGCGTCTCCGTCTGTGGAAGATATCAGCCTGCCGTCAAGGCGCCAGGGAGGCCTGGGCCATGGTGAAGACGCGGTACCCGAAGGCTGATCCAAACCACATGGCCGAGGTCGGACCTGCGGGGCCCGATGGGAAGGAGATCCCTGTGAGCCTGATGTACGGCCAAGTAGAGTTGGCCGCGAAATATTCCCAACAGGACTGTAAATTAGACAGCCTGTTAGATGGGATTGAAGAGGAGTACAATCAGTCAGTTTGACGATGTAATTTAAAATGACATGTAAAATGCCTTCTAGCCGGATTGTAGATCGTTTGTCTTTGCGGACCTTTTCGCTTCAACCTCGGGACCCAACAGTCCGGAGTGTGTCCGAATACCCTTACGGTTATAAAAAAACCGGGGCATGCATGGAGACAAGGCGTAGGGGTCATAAGTGCTTTATCAGACAAGTGCCCAACTAGCTATGTTATATTACATGGTTAGTAAGAAACATCTTCCAGGGAGAATAGTTCCGTTAGGGGTTCCTTTCCCTGGGAGGCATGCCCTAAAGTGCATGACCGGACTGCGAAAAGAGCAGAAAAAGCATCTGGGGGCAGATAAATAAATAAGTAATAAATCATCTTTCAGGTCACCGACCGAATATTCCCTTAAGAACGCTAGCCTTCGGCTTCACCCCGTCTGAGGTACACATCCGGCTGATCCGGCAATAACAATCGTAGAGGTGCTCCCTTTACCTCCTAGCCGAACAATCGGGAACGTAGGGGTAAGCACAGGAGCCAGGCAACCCGGCTTGGCCAAAACTTAAGTCATATCGATGCATATAATGGTGAGTAAAAGGTACATGCGGAAGTATGACACATGTGTTGGGCATGAAGCCCATATAATAAGCTTCTGTTAAAGAAGCCCCCAGGTATAACGAGTGCGAGTAGCACATCGAGTGAGTGCGAACAAAGCGCAGATCAGCCCTCAAGAGGCTTGTACTGAAAGAGGGAGGAAAAAGGAGGGAAAACAAAGACAGCGAAAAAAATATGAAAGGTGGACGGAGGAAGGAGACGAACTCTGAGTCCGGCGCTAGGCGTAGAATCTTCGGAGACGGGCTGCGTTCCATGGGTTTGGCTCGAGTCGGTTGTTAGATGCGTTGCGTAGACGGTATGCACCGCCGGTAAGGACTTGGTCGATGATGAAGGGACCTTCCCACTTGGGCTTAAGTTTGTCCTTTTTCTTGTCCGGCAGGCGTAGAACTAGCTCGCCAACATTGTAAGTTTTGGCCCGTACTTCTCTGCTTTGATATCTTCGAGCCTGCTGCTGATAGAATGCGGAACGGGATTTTGCCACGTCGCGCTCCTCCTCTAAGGCGTCCAAACTGTCCTGCCGATCCAACTCGGCTTCTCTTTCTTCGTACATGCGCACGCGAGGTGAGTCATGAATTATATCGCAGGGCAAAACTGCCTCGGCGCCGTATACCATAAAAAATGGTGTGAATCCGGTAGTGCGGTTTGGCGTGGTCCGCAGCCCCCAGAGTACGGAGTCGAGCTCCTCTACCCAGTGCGTGTTAGATTCCGTGAGGGACCGCACTAATCTGGGTTTAATGCCGCTCATGATTAGACCATTTGCTCGTTCCACTTGACCGTTAGTTTGAGGGTGGTAGACTGAAGCGTAGTCGAGCTTGATGCCCATGTTTTTGCACCAGAGTTTAACCTCGTCGGCCGTGAAATTCGTGCCGTTATCAGTGATGATGCTGTGGGGGGCGCCAAAACGGTGTACTACCCCGGATATGAAGTCTATCACAGGTCCGGATTCTGCCGTTTTAACCGGCTTGGCCTCTATCCATTTGGTGAATTTGTCCACCATGACCAATAAGTATTTGTGCTTGTGGGTTCCCCCTTTAAGGGGTCCAACCATGTCAAGCCCCCAGACCGCGAACGGCCAAGTGATGGGTATAGTTTTGAGGGCGGTGGGTGGCATGTGGCTTTGATTAGCAAAGAGTTGGAAACCAACGCATCGTTGGACTAAGTCCTGAGCATCTGCCTGGGCTGTCGGCCAATAAAATCCTGTACGGAAGGCCTTGCCTACAAGGGCCCGGGCTGCAGCGTGGTGCCCGCCGAGTCCGGCATGAATTTCAGCCAGGAGATTTCGCCCTTCCTCTTCGGAGATACACCTTTGAAGGACTCCGGTTGTGCTTTTCTTATAAAGTTCTCCCTCATGGACCTTGTAGGCTTTAGATCGCCGAACTATGCAGCGGGCCTCATTTTGGTCTTCGGGAAGTTCCTGCCTGATTAAGTAGGCTAGGAATGGTTCCGTCCACGGGGCAATTACTGCCATTATTTCATGGGCTGAAGGTGTTATTTCATTGGCTGAGCCACCGATTGTGTCAGAATGTTCTGTGTTGGGTGGTGCAGTTGGTTCCGGGTTGTTATTTCCGGACTCCTCTTCCCATAATACGGATGGCTTAAAGAGCCGTTCCAGGAAGATGTTTGGAGGGACGGCGTCGCGTTTTGCGCCGATGCGTGCCAACACGTCTGCTGCCTGGTTATTATCCCGGGCTACATGGTGGAATTTGAGTCCTTCGAACCGGGCTGACATTTTTAGGACGGTGTTACGGTAGGCTGCCATTTTCGGATCCTTGGCGTCAAAGTCTCCATTTACTTGGGATATTGCGAGGTTTGAATCCCCGCGCACCTCTAGGCGTTGAATACCCATGGAGATTGCCATCCGGAGGCCATGTAAAAGGGCCTCGTATTCGGCTGCATTGTTGGAGTCCGTGTACATTATTTGAACTACGTATTGGACTGTGTCTCCGGTTGGGGACGTCAAGACAACGCCAGCCCCCAAGCCAGCCAACATTTTGGAGCCGTCGAAATGCATGATCCAATTGGAGTATGTGCCGTACTCTTTAGGGAGTTCGGCTTCGGTCCATTCGGTGATGAAGTCAGCCAAAACTTGCGACTTTATAGCTCGCCGTGGTTTGTAGGTTATGTCAAATGATAAGAGCTCAATGGCCCATTTTGCAATCCTGCCCGTCGCGTCGTGATTATTTATAATATCGTTGAGAGGTACTTCGGAGGTCACCGTTATGGAACACTCTTGAAAGTAGTGTCGCAGCTTCCGGGATGCCATGAACACCGCGTACGCTATCTTTTGATAATGTGGGTACCGGGACTTGCATGGAGTTAAGACAGTGGATACGTAGTACACTGGTTTTTGAAGAGGGAATTTTTCCCTTCTGTTTCTCATTCGATGATGAGTACGGTGCTGACAACTTGATGTGTTGCCGCGATATATAATAACATAGGTTCGCCCAAGTTGGGCACGGCCAGGACTGGATTTGTTGCCAATATGGCCTTAATTTCTTTGAGTCCGGCCGTGGCAGCATCCGTCCATTCAAAGTGTTCGGTGCGCCGGAGGAGGCGATAGAGGGGCAGCGCCTTTTCTCCCAAACGGGAGATGAAGCGGCTTAGAGCCGCCATGCATCCCGTCAATTTTTGTATTTGTTTGAGGTCTTTTGGGATATCCAATTGTGACAGAGCCCGGATCTTGACTGGGTTTGGTTCAATTCCTCTACCGGATACAATGAAGCCAAAGAGCTTTCCGGCTGGTACGCCGAAAACAAATTTTTCCGGGTTGAGCTTAATGTCGTATGCTCGGAGGTTGTCGAATGTAAGCCTCAAATCGTCTATTAGAGTTTCGACGTGTTTGGTCTTAACGACCACATCGTCTATGTACGCCTCCACTATTTTGCCTATCTGGGTGGCCAGACATGTCTGAATCATGCGCTGATATATTGCGCCGGCGTTTTTGTGTCCGAAGGGCATTGTGTTGAAGCAGAATGGTCCGTACGGAGTAATGAATGCCGTTGTGGCCTGGTCTTTTTCCGCCATCTTGATTTGATGGTATCCGGAGTATGCGTCGAGGAAGCACAATGAATCGTGCCCTGCGGTGGCGTCGATGATTTGGTCGATGCGAGGGAGAGGGAAAGGGTCCTTTGGACAGGCCTTGTTAAGGTCTTTGAAATCGACACAAAGGCGCCAGGATTTGTCCTTTTTTGGTACCATTAATAGGTTGGCTAGCCACTCCGGATGTTTTATATCTCTGATGAATCTGGCTTCTAAGAGTTTGGCTAGCTCCTCTCCCATTGCCTGTCTTTTGGGTTCGGAAAATCACTGAAGAGCCTGTTTGACTGGCTTGAATCCTTTTAGGATATTTAGGCTGTGTTTTGCCAGCCCGCGTGGGATTCCTGGCATGTCTGAAGGGTGCCAGGCAAAAATGTCCCAATTTTCCCGAAGGAATTCTCGTAGTGCGGCTTCTACATCAGGATGTAATTGTGCCCCAATGGAGGCCGTCTTTGTAGGGTCTGTTGGATGGACCTGGAATTTGACTATTTCGTCTGCTGGTTTAAAAGAGGTGGACTTAGACCTCTTATCGAGTATCACATCGTCCCTATCCACCGTGGAGCGCAGCGTACTGAGTTCCTCTGCCGCTAGGGCTTCGGATAATGCCTCTAGGGCCAGTGCGGCTGTCTTATTTTCAGCGCGGAGTGCTATATCTGGATCACTGACAAGAGTGATTATTCCATTGGGCCCGGGCATTTTGAGCTTCATGTACCCGTAATGGGGTATAGCTTGGAAGATTGTGAATGCCTCTCGCCCTAACAAGGCGTGATATCCGCTGCCGAATGGGGCCACTTGGAACGTGACCTCTTCGGACCTATAATTGTCCGGCGAGCCGAACACTACGTCTAGTGTGATTTTTCCTGTGCAGCGTACTTCTCGACTAGGGATTATTCCTCTGAATGTTGTGCTGCTTCGCTCAATGCGGCTCCAGTCAATTTCCATTTTTTGGAGGGTTTCCTCATAGATGAGGTTTAATCCGCTGCCGCCATCCATGAGTACCTTGGTAAGACGAAAGCCGTCCACTATCGGACTGAGGACCAATGCGGCTGGTGCTCGAGCTGTTCGGAATTTAGGTTCATCGCTGGCATTGAAGGTGATAGCCGTGTCGCTCCATGGATTTGTTGTTGCTACTTGGTAGACTTCGGCGAGGCTGCGGATTGTTCGTTTCTGCATGTTATTTGATGCGAAAGTCTCGAAGACTGTTAATACCGTACTGGTACTATTGGGCTGGTTGCCCAGGGCTAGAAAGCCTTCGCCACTTTTGGCCACCTGCCGTAATATCCAACATGCTCGAAGGCTATATGTTGGAGTGGCGCCCTCCATACTGTGGATTTTACAGGGTCCATTGAGCCATCCCTCCAGTACGGTTCCGTGCCTTTTAGGGGTTTTTTGCTTTTTGGTTTTTAACCCAGGTGCTTGAGTATGACGCACCCTTTTATTTCGAACTAGGGTTGTATTCAGGGCCGGATTGTCCCAAAACCTGGTTTCGGTTTTCCAGGCACTCTCGATCGCACAGTATTTTTGTACTATGGTCGCCAGATCGGCGAAGCGTGTAACTTCGCGACGACTTATGGCGTTCATGATTCCCTTGTCTGTGCAATTGTTGCAGAAAATTGAGATTGCGCTTTCCTCACGGCAGTCTTTTATCATGTCCATGACCAGGAGGAATCTGGCTCAGTAGTAATGTATTGTTTCATCGAGCTCTTGCTGTATTTGAGATAGATCGCTTATGTTTGGGTGGGCGGGTGGAATTAAATTCAGAACCCCGCCCGATCTGAGGCTCAAAGGCCGAGAAGTTTCCGGATTTGGAAGCTTGGATTGCTGGATGTTATCCAACAAATCTGGTCCGATGCCTGACTTTAGGTTCAGTACTTGATTGACATCCGTCCCTCCGTGGGAATCCGGCATGAAGGGATCGGGAATCCAGACATAACTGGTCTTTAACATAGAGGAAGAGTCGCCGCGTTGTTCCTCTACCACGACAAGGTGGTGGGTAGCCTGGGGAGAGTTAATTTCTCTCAGATCGGTTTTAAGCCCAATCTGATCGTAGTCCGTGGCGACTCCCAGGGCGGTGATGCGATCCAAGAGCTCATTTACGGGGGAGAGCTCCATCGGATCTAGCTGCTCGGTGAATTCCGAGTTGACGTGAAGATCGCTTTTGATGACTCGAGAGGTCATTGTCGGAGCGGCGACCGAACAGGCGGTCATAAGAAAACCACCTAGCCGGATAGTTTGGCCGGGGGCCAAAGCTCCCTTGACGACGGTGCCGTCTTTAAAGACGGGAAAAGGCATCCCTCCTGATTGCGACGGCACAGAGGAACTCTCAATGAAAGCACCAATGTCGGTGTCAAAACCGGCGGATCTCAGGTAGGGGGTCCCGAACTGTGCGTCTAGGTGGATGGTAACAGGAGACAAGGGACACGATGTTTTACCCAGGTTCGGGCCCTCCTGATGGAGGTAAAACCCTACGTCCTGCTTGATTGATATTGATGATGTGGGTATTACAAGAGTAGATCTACCACGAGATCAAGGAGGCTAAACCCTAGAAGCTAGCCTATGGTATGATTGTTGTTCGTCCTACGGACTAAAGCCATCCAGTTTATATAGACATCGGAGAGGGCTAGGGTTACATAGAGTCTGTTACAATGGTAGGAGATCTACATATTCGTATCGCCAAGCTTGCCTTCCATGCCAAGGAAAGTCCCATCCGGACACGGGACGAAGTCTTCAATCTTGTATCTTCATAGTCTTGGAGTCCGGCCGATGATGATAGTTCGGCTATCCGGACAACCCCTAGTCCAGGACTCCCTCACCCATCAATAGATATCAATGTGAGTGAGTAGGGATTGCCATGCAACGCATGCACTAGAGCTATAAGTGTATGAAAGCTCAAAAAAACTAAGTGGGTGTGCATCCAACTTGCTTGCTCACGAAGACCTAGGGCACTCAGAGGAGCCCATAATTGGAGTATACAAGCCGAGTTCTATAATGAAAATTCCAACTAGTATATGAAAGTGACAACATAAGAGACTCTCTATCATGAAGATCATGGTGCTACTTTGAAGCACAAGTGTTGTAAAAGGATAGTAGCATTGTCCCTTCTCTCTTTTTCTCTCTTTTTTTGGGCCTTCTCTTTTTTGCCTCTTTTTTCTGCTCGGAGTCTCATCCCAACTTGTGGGGGAATCATAGTCTCCATCATCCTTTCCTCACTGGGACAATGCTCTAATAATGATGATTCTCACACTTTTATTTACTTACAACTCATGAATTACAACTCGATACTTAGAACAATATATGACTTTATATGAATGCCTCCGGCGGTGTATCGGGATGTGCAATGAATCAAGAGTGACATGTATGAAAGAATTATGAAAGGTGGCTTTGCCACAAATATGATGTCAACTACATGATCATGCAAAGCAATATGACAATGATGGAGCGTGTCATAATAAACGGAAAGGTGGAAAGATGCATCGCAATATATCTCGGAATGGCTATGGAAATGCCATAATAGGTAGGTTTGGTGGTTGTTTTGAGGAAGGTAATGGTGGGTGTATGGTATCGGTGAAAGTTGCGCGGTACAAGAAAGGCTAGCAATGGTGGAAGGATGAGAGTGCATATAATCCATGGACTCAACATCAGTCATAAAGAACTCACATACTTATTGAAAAATCTACAAGTCATCAAAACAAAGTACTACACGCATGCCCCTAGGGGAAGAGTTGGTAGGAGTTAACCATCGCGCGATCCCGACCTCCACACATAAGAAAGGCAATCAATAATTAAATCATACTTCAACTTCATCACATAATGGTTCACCATACATGCATGCTACGGGAATCACAAACTTTAACACAAGTATCTCTCAAATTCACAACTACTCTACTAGCATGACTCTAATATCACCATCTTCATATCTGAAAACAATCATAAAGAATCAAACTTCTCATAGTATTCAACACACTTTATATGAAAGTTTTTATTATGTCCCTCTTGGATGCCTATCATATTAGGACTAAATTTATAACCCAAGCAAATTACCATGTTGTTCTAAAGACTCTCAAAATAATATAAGTGAAGCATGAGAGTTCATCTATTTCTTCAAAATAAACCACCGTCGTTCTCACAAATATATAAGTGAAGTACTAGAGCAAATGACAAACTACTCTGAAAGATAGAAGTGAAGATCAATGAGTAGTCGAATAATTGTGCAACTATGTGAAGACTCTCTAACATTTAAGAATTTCAGATCTTAGGATATTATTAAAACAGCAAGCAAAACAAAATAAAATAAATTGACGCTCCAAGCAAAACACATATCATGTGGTGAATAAAAATATAGCTCCAAGTAAAGTTACCGATGAAGGAAGACGAAAGAGGGGATGCCATCCGGGGCATCCCCAAGCTTAGGCTCTTGGTTGTCCTTGAATATTACCTTGCGGTGCCGTGGGCATCCCCAAGATTAGGCTCTTGCCACTCCTTGTTCCATAGTCCATCGAATCTTTACCCAAAACTTGAAAACTTCACAACACAAAACTCAACAAAAAAAAAACTCGTAAGCTCCGTTAGTATAAGAAGATAAATCACCACTTTTGGTACTGTTGTGAACTCATTATAAATTCATATTGGTGTAATATCTACTGTATTCCAACTTCACTATGGTTCATACACTCCGATACTACTCATAGATTCATCAAAATAAGCAAACAACACATAGAAAATAGAATCTGTCAAAAACATAACAGTCTATAGTAATCTGTAACTCTCGAATACTTATGTAACTCCAAAAATTCCGAAATAAATTGTTGCACGTGAGGAATTTGTATATTAATCTTCTTCAAAAAGAATCAACTCAAAATCACTCCTCTATAAAAAATTACAATTATTCTTGTGAGCCCAAAGTTTCTGTTTTTTTACAGCAAGATCGCATTAACTTTCTCCCAAGTCTTCCCAAAGGTTCTATTTGGCACTTTATTGAAAAAAAAGCTATAAAACATGATTTCTACAGTAGCTTAATCGTGTGGACACACAGAAACAGTAGGGGTAAATGTTGGGTTGTCTCCCAACAAGCGCTTTTCTTTAATGCCTTTTTAGCTAGGCATGATGATTTCAACGATGCTCACATAAAAGATAAGAATTGAAACACAAATAGAGCATCATGAAGAATATGACTAGCACATTTAAGTCTAACCCACTTCCTATGCATACGGATTTTATGATCAAACGCCTTATGGAAACAATAATCAACTAGCATAGGAAAACAAAACAAGCATAGCTTCAAGATTTTCAACACATAGAGAGGAAGCTTGATATTATTGCAATTCCTACAAGCATATATTCGTCCCTCATAATTGTCACATCCCTGGTCCTGTTATGCACTAGGCCAGACCTCATGTGAGCATCATGTTTTAATTCAACTGAAATTTGAATTGAGGGATTTTCAAAGCCTCAGAAACCTTCTAAAAATGATCAACATTAAAATCTTCTCAAAGAAGTCCAAGAAAATGTTCCTCTTAGTCTCTGAAAATATTGCAAAGAGGTAAAACTCAAAACAATATTTTTGGTATCTCAGAGTTAATTATTTTGGGCCATTTGAATTAATCCAATAACTATTTGCTTTGGATTTATATTTAATATATATTAAATATGACTCCAAATAAATTCTGTAGGTTTTTATGTGGCTTGCCACGCTGTCAGGACCCCGACTCAATGTCACATCGATCTAGCCTGTAACACCTCATATCACTTTGCGGCCTCACGCACGGTATTCCCACGGGTGTCGCCTTACCTTTCCCCGGGACCGTTTGCGCCTTTTGGCTCAAGTATATGATGATGTCGCTAGCATCCATATGATAAGGAGACCGGGCTGACATGACTAGTCGTAAACCCAAAGTGGCACAGACTTACAGGGACAGGCATCCATGACCCAGCATCGAACGTGTCGGTCATCAGCGGGTGAATCCAGGCTGTAGCACTGGGCTAGCAGGACTCTGGTGAACCGGGCTGTAGCGGGCTAACAGGACTCCGGTATTCATCGCGTGACATTTCCCCGAAGGGACAGACACAGGAACGAAGAAGGACACATGCCGGCCAGCTTAAGTGTTCCGGAGCAGTAGCAAGCTACCATGGCTCAGTGGAAACACTAGGAGACATTTCCCGGTAAGAGAGGCTACTAAGGATAAACAACTAGATAGCCAGATCCCACACATACCAAGCATTTCAATAACATACACATAATATGCTCGATATGTGCAAATACAACATGGCATCACAACATGACTCTACGACTCAAGTATTTATTCATTAGGCTCCGAGGAGCGGGATATTACAAACATGAGTCTCACGACCCAACATTCAGAGCATACAAATCAAAGCACAAGCGGAAGCTATCATTCTGAGTACAGACATCTATAAATGAAAAAAAGGCTGAGAAGCCTGACTATCTACCAGATCCTGCCGAGGGCACAAGATCGTAGCTGAGGTAACAAGCTAAACGTCGAAGTCCACGCGAAACTACTAGCGAGACCGAAGTCTCTCTGCAAAAACATAAAATAGGCAAACATGAGTACAAATGTACCCAGCAAGACTTACATTAGAACTAACTACATATGCATCATTATCAACAAAGGGGATGGTGGGGTTTAACTGCAGCAAGCCAGCTTTGACTCGGTGGCTATCCTGAACTACGACTGCAAGTAACTCTTTGAGGTGGCGCACACGAGTCCACATATTCACCATATCAATACACCACTATGGATCCGCTCCCGTCTCCCTGCGAGAACGCCAACCATAGCACTCACGCTTATCTTGCGTATTCTAGAGTATCCACTTTCACTTGTCTATGAACTTATATAAGCAACCCAGAAGTCCTTTACCGCGGACACGGCTATTCGAATAGATGATATTAACCCTGTAGGGGTGTACTTCTTCATACATGTTTCCACCACTTAGCGTCTGCACATGACATGTGCTCGGCAGACTTCAAGCGAAAGCCGACGTGGGTGTAGACCACGACCTACCTAAACACTCAAGTCTCTAGTCCAGGTTTATCGCCTATTCGGGTTCCATCCATGAGGAGATCCGGCCGGAGTTACGCTCACAGCCCCAAACGATGTGAACAGGGTTCCGTGACACCAAACGGGCGCCCGGTATACCCGGCCACGTGCCTACCGCATCACAGCCCACCCCTACGGTCAGCGCTGTCCACGGCCTCCAGCATACTACAAACACCAGAAACTACTTGCAACTCCTGGACAGAGGACAAGGGTGAATAAGAAGTCGAGCGGGGTCATATTTCAGGGCCCAATGTATGGTAGTAGCTGAATCATGGATCACAAACACAGAACTCAGTTCCTGAGGACGGCTTCAATGAGACAACCCACCATGTACTCCTACATGGCCTCTCACCGCTACCTTTACCAAATCGTGTTCACACGCTTAGCTCACACACCGTAGGACATGTTCACACACCTCTGATTCATCCCCGATGAATCAGGCCTGACTCAACTCTAAGCAGTAGCAGGCATGACAAACAAACATGAATGAGTAGGCACAACAGGGCTCAAACAACTCCTACTCATACTAGTGGGTTTCATCTATTTACTGTGGATCGACAGGTCATGCAAAGGATAAAGGGGTTCAACTACCGCAGCATGTAACAGTTGAATCGGTGTTGTCCTAATGCAGTAAAAGAGAGCAGGAGCGAGAGAGTGGGATTTTATCGGAATGAACAAGGGGGTTTTGCTTGCCTGGCACTTCTGAAGATAGCATTGAGTCTTCATCAGTGTCAACGATCACATCATCGGTATCACGTCTATCGAGAGGGGACAAATACCGGCAACACAGAAGGGAACACAATCAATGCAATGCACAATATGATGCATGAATGTGACATGGCAATATGATGTGATTTGAGCTAATGCACCTAGCTATGATTTAAATGAAGTTGGTTTGAATACAAGATTCAAATTCAAACTCCATATGTGATTATTCAAATGCCATTTAATTGATTTGTGCTAAAAAGCAGCTATAAGTTGTTCTAACATGCATGAAAATGGTACAGATGGATTCCTTGAATTTTTCTGATAATTTTTCATATATAAATTATTTAATTTGGAGTTACGGTTGAATTTCTATGAATTTTAGAAGTTTATACAATTTTCTGGAATTTTCTGAATAATAATAAATCCAGAAATGATTTATGGCGTCAGCACCACGTCACTGTGACGTCAGCAGAGTCAACTGGGCGCCCCAGGTCAAACCTGACCAGTGGGACCCACTAGTCAGTGACCCAGTCAACTAACCAAGTTAGTTAGCCCTAACTAACTGGATTGGGCCCACTGGTCAGTGACTAACCTAAATATGATTAGCCCTAACTAACTTAGTTAGCCGAGCGGGGCCCGCATGTCAGTGGCTCACCTAATTAACTAAGTTAATTAACACTAACTAACCTAACACTAATTAAGCAGGCGCCTGGGCCCACACGTCAGGGGAGGTCAAACCCCGGGCCGATCAGGTCAAACCTGCCGGCGACATGTCGCTGGCGACGACAGTAGCGGCGGGGCGGCTCGGAATTGCGATACAGGGAACCATTCGAGGCGCTGCTGGGCTCTACGGGAAGCTGGCGATCCCGCGCATCCAACAGTGCAACCGGGGCGAGCTGGGGTGGCCGTAATCCTCGCCGGCGTCGAGCTCAGCGGCTGCCGGACCTCGGGCATTGGCGGAAACGGTGCTACGGTGCACAACAGGGAGAACCCATGGGTGCTGCAGGTTCACAGGAGCGCGGCGAGCACGCTGGTGATGCTCGGGCGAGCGGACGAGCTCAGGAGCATGGAGCTCGTCGGCCGTGGCGGCGGCGAGCTTCGGCGGAGGTGGGGAACGGAGCTAGAGCAAGAACGCGAGCAGGAGAGGAGGGGGAGTCGGTCCATGAGCTCACTGTGGTTGTAGAGCGCGTCTCGGTGGGCTCGGGGGCGACCTAGAGACGGAGAATCGGGCCGGCGATCTTCGATGCCCGTCGGTGAAGATGGCGGCGATGGCGTCACTGCAGGGCTCCTGGTGTTGCTTGGAGTGGTGGGGAGGAAGAGTAGGTCGAGGCAGAGCTTTGGGAGGCGTCGGGGAGACTGAGGCGGTGGTTGGTGGCCGCGGCGAACGGCGTCGGTGGCGACGGGGCTCCGCTCGTGGAGAGAGAGGGAGCCAGAGAAGGGGGGAGAAGGCACGGGGAGAGTGCGAGGCTGGGAGCGTGCGTGGCGTCGCGGACGGGGTACCAGGGTGACGAAGAGGAAGCAGGACCGGTGGCCCAGGGGCAACAGGAGGGTGGGCCGAGGCCTCTCGGGCGCGCGCCAACGGCCTCGCCTCTGCCTACTTGGCAGAGGACAGACCGACAGGGGGGGGGGAAGTGGAAGATGGGCTGGGCCGTACTGCTGGGCCCGGATGGGCTAACCAAGGTTGACCGCCAGGTAGTCCCTTCTCTCTCTTTCTTATTTCTGTTTTATTTATCTATTTATGTGTTGTTAGTTCTAGTAAACTAAATCATTTTAATAAATTCTGATAGGTTTTATGTGGCTTGCTAAAATATATACAAAGCCACTCACAAACTTCCAGAATTATTTGGAGTCATATTTAATATATATTAAATATAAATCCAAAGCAAATAGTTATTGGATTAATTCAAATGGCCCAAAATAATTAACTCTGAGATACCAAAATATTGTTTTGAGTTTTACCTCTTTGCAATATTTTCAGAGACTAAGAGGAACATTTTCTTGGACTTCTTTGAGAAGATTTTAATGTTGATCATTTTTAGAAGGTTTCTGAGGCTTTGAAAATCCCTCAATTCAAATTTCATTTGAATTAAAACATGATGCTCACATGAGGTCTAGCCTAGTGCATAACAGGACCAGGGATGTGACAACTCACCCCCACTAAACAAAATCTCGTCCCGAGATTCAAGCGTAGGGTAAGGTGAAGGGGGAACGCAAACTAGTACAATCTTCACGATCCAGGTTGCACTTCAATTGAACGTTGATTCGTTCACCATCATTGTCTCGAAGTCTTGCCTTGAGAACTCCAACTAACATGACAACGAGAGGAAAGGAAAGACCCTAAAAGAATCGTTCTTCTCGAAGGTCGAACAACTCAGGATTAACTCACGGATTGAGACATAGCAACATCTCTCGAGCTGAGAGACGAAGCACACATCCATAGGAATGGAGTGAAGCAGATGACAAAGGTTCACTAGGTAGACATCAATTTCACGCTTAAGAAGGTGGTAAACGATTGTCAACGTAGCGAGGAGTTGAGTTGCCATAATACCACAACGAGACACCTTAGGAACCGTGACTCGTAGATATATCCCCTTAAGTGGCAAAAAGAATTACTTTTGATTCAGAGATCATTGAAACTCTTTAAACCAGCCTAAGGCAAAACTCGAGCGATCGTTTGGAGGAGGTCGGTAGAATGGCATACTCGGACTTGGATGATGTGGATTACCTTGTTGAAGACAACGTAATGGATGATTTTGTTTACCACCGGAAATGGAAGAGACCCATGGTAGAATGGCACATTGGCGGTGCAAGCTGGGAACAAAATGCAAATGCTGGGAATGATTCTGGTAACTGGGGAAGAACCCAACAATAGAGAGTGAATTCACTGTTTGAAAAGGTCATAGCATTGCCGAGGAAACTGAGAGCAATCCAGTTAGTGCCGACGATAACACTAGCGCTTGTGCGTGCTCTCAAGAACTTGAGCATTTCCACAATCATCAAGGTTTTATCAACAACCGCGTCAAGGGTGCTGACAACACAACATACTACCATGATGAATAGCGATGGACGATGCAGATGCAAAGGAAGATAACACTTCTCAGATTTCACCTTAGCGAGGCCAAGGGGACGAAATCTGGATGATCGACCGAGAGACATTTAGCACTCCGCTTCTAATGTTCTCCTTGATGTGCTAGCGTAATCCACCCATAGATATGGTTTGATATCTAGAACATCAAGTAAAAGGTCGGACTTCGGGAGCACAAAAATCCATAAGGAACAACTACTAGAATAAGTTCTACGAGATCCTTATGGGGAGGTGGCCAACTTCTCCAATCAAGGTTCTACAATATTAGGTCTCCCGGCGGGGTGTGTTGGCCACGACATCCACTTTACCAGTTATAGAGGGACCAATATTATAGTTCTTGGGGAAATGTTCCAACCATCATATCTGCCTGAGATTCAGATCTGGTTGGTGTCAGGATATTCCAGACTCATCGAGTCTAGGAAGAAAAATGAAAGTTTGCAACACAAATCGACGAGATGACATGGCAAGATTCTCGGGAAATGAATTACGATAGCAAGCTCCAAAACATGAGCTGGTTCTGCTACAACATGTGAACACGCTGTCCTAGACAAACATTATCACATGGTAGTCTTACAATAAAACACTACCGAGTTCAGGTGGGGAACCATAATCGAGGATATTGAAGTCTTGTGCATGACCTAGGATTAGCACATCAACTCCTTTTCCTGAACAAATCAGTCAGTGGCTTGGTGTGCTAGGGACACATATAGAATGGAGGTTGCAAGTCTCCGAACCACAGAATACTTCGCACGTATGTATGACTGATTTGGGATGATTCCAAAGGAAACAACATTGACTTTCTCGAATCCACGGCGGCAACTTGCATCTAATGCACATGAACTGGAGGAAGTCACTTCTTACATCCGAACATATGCTTCATGAGCTAGCATGAAGAGATGCTTTCAAAAGTTTCGAACACTAGCTTAATGTTCAACAAAATCATGGAGGAGACAAGGATGTTGTCGATGGGCTCAACAACAATTCATCCAGGTTTCCATATAAAAGGAATTCCATAGTTAAGTGAACACAGCGATAGCATTGGTCAGACCCAAAAGATATAATGGTGTATGCTCGAGGGATCAACCACGAGTAAGACAACATTATGAATATCGTTGGTTCTGGTCTGATTGGATGATAGCCCATACTCCAATCAAAGGTTGGGTAAGATAATAGATCCAACAACTGATCACAGGGACCAATCGATGAAGATATCATCTTTCTTCAACACACACTACACAAGAATATCCCTTTGGAACGAACTAAGTCAGGCAAGCTTTTATCTTCCAACTCTCCAAGTTGTTGTCTAGCTTAACCAACTAGCTCAGGGGTATCCAACACAGATTCTTGGAGAAAGGGTGGTTCACAAGAAACCAACTTGATCACGAGCTCAACACAACGGTCAGGTGACAACCTGGTAATACTTCCGAGAAGATCTTCGGAAAATCACGAACCACCGGTATGTTACTAAGCTCGAGAACAATCTTGCTTTCCAGGGCAAGACGATATGATCAAATAAGCAAGGATTGGCACTATCCTAACTCACTGATCGGAGAGTGCACCAGAAATAAGGACTAGGTAGCACGAACAGTCTTAGAATGATGATTCTAGAACCAACACGCTAAGAATGAAATTATTGTCCTTTAACTACCAAGCAACGAGGTTGCTAGGAGTATTGATTTCACACCTCACGATTCACTTGTCGACATTCCGGTTACAATAACACAGGAACCGAGGAATGAACAATGATGGCAAGAAGTATCACTGTACCAAGAGTTCATAGGGTGGTGTGCAATTCCTATAACATTCCTGATATAAAGATGGTAATACTCCAAGGTAGAGCAGAACAAAAGCTGGATTAGCAATTTGATCTGCGAAGCACAACTTCTTTGACCCAATCCTGAATATGGAAGAGGTACTGGAGTTTGTTTCTCCTAGTCATTCCGCGATAGAATGGGTTGACGGACCACAAGAGTAATAGGTATCGATGAACGATTGCACGCATACTCTTGACTATCAATTGATAAACGAGGGTCAGAAGACAACTAAAGAGGGACAACTCAAAGGAACATACGATTTTCTGAGTTGTGGATGCATGGTTTAGCATGTCGAACGAAGTTCAACATATTTCTTCCGGATAACCCATGCAGAAAGGTAGAACTGGCAGAGCCACACTATATAATGGAGAACTCATCAAGAATAATCCTGTTGTGATATTTCAGTTCAACGAGGAACTTCTGCCATAAGTAGTTCATGGTATTTGGAAGAAGAAGATACCACGGACTTCAAGGACTATCGCAAAGGTTACTAATATCCTAAAGGCACTAGCAATTACTATCAACATGAAGTAGGTAGAGTGAACCTCGGGTTCAAGAACCCAGGAATAGAATACCTACTCCTAAGTAGCATCACGGAATGCTTTCGAGAATAAAGGCCAGAATCATCACACTAGGACACAAATCATGACCAGACCACTAGATGATCCCCTGAGACACCTAGGGTCATAATAATAACTCCAACAAAATTGTCAAGGCAATAGAATACCTCAACTCAACAATTAGTGTGATTGAGCTGGCACAAAGGAACATCGAAACCAGAGGGAAAGGATTTTGCAAATGCATCAGACTATTTAGAAACCTGGGATGACTCGGACAACATAACGGCTGTAAATGCTCAAAAGATTTGAGACATGCTACAAAATGGTGGCATAATCACTCAGAAGCACAATATCAAGGTTTCGAGATCATCAGGAACGTACCGAAGTAGTAGTAACTGGACGGAGGCTTAAATCCAACAATCTTATAAGTCTACGGATTAGTAACACGTGATCCTGATAGAAAGAGGAGAAAGCCTAGTTTTTAATCCCCGTAGAAGAGAAGATGATGACTCAGATCAGAAGGCCATGAGGTATAAGGAGTAAAAAGAGCCTTACGTTCCATCCCACAATCAATTCCCTTATATAACTAAAGAATTTCTAGACTCAACTTCGACCAGTTTGGCTTGGTAATCCTACAGGCAGTCAAGCTCTGATACCAACGCTGTCAGGACCCCGACTCAATGTCACATCGATCTAGCCTGTAACACCTCATATCACTTTGCGGCCTCACGCACGGTATTCCCACGGGTGTCGCCTTACCTTTCCCGGGACCGTTTGCGCCTTTTGGCTCACGTATATGATAGTGTCGCTAGCATCCATATGATAAGGAGCCCGGGCTGACATGGCTAGTCGTAAACCCAAAGTGGCACAGACTTACAGGGACAGGCATCCATGACCCAGCATCGAACGTGTCGGTCATCAGCGAGTGAATCCAGGCTGTAGCACTGGGCTAGCAGGACTCCGGTGAACCGGGCTATAGCGGGCTAACAGGACTCCGGTATTCATCGCGTGACATTTCCCCGAAGGGACAGACACAGGAACGAAGAAGGACACATGCCGGCCAGCCTAAGTGTTCCGGAGCAGTAGCAAGCTACCATGGCTCAGTGGAAACACTAGGAGACATTTCCCGGTAAGAGAGGCTACTAAGGATAAACAACTAGATAGCCAGATCCCACACATACCAAGCATTTCAATAACATACACACAATATGCTCGATATGTGCAAATACAACATGGCATCACAACATGACTCTACGACTCAAGTATTTATTCATTAGGCTCCGAGGAGCGAGATATTACAAACATGGGTCTCATGACCCAACATTCAGAGCATACAAATCAAAGCACAAGCGGAAGCTATCATGTCTGAGTACAGACATCTATAAATGAAAAAAGGCTGAGAAGCCTGACTATCTACCAGATCCTGCCGAGGGCACAAGATCGTAGCTGAGGTAACAAGCTAAACGTCGAAGTCCACGCGAACTACTAGCGAGACCGAAGTCTCTCTGCAAAAACATAAAATAGGCAAACGTGAGTACAAATGTACCCAGCAAGACTTACATCAGAACTAACTACATATGCATCATTATCAACAAAGGGGATGGTGGGGTTTAACTGCAGCAAGCCAGCTTTGACTCGGTGGCTATCCTGAACTACGACTGCAAGTAACTCTTTGAGGTGGCGCACACGAGTCCACATATTCACCATATCAATACACCACTATGGATCCGCTCCCGTCTCCCTACGAGAACGCCATCCATAGCACTCACGCTTATCTTGCGTATTTTAGAGTATCCACTTTCACTTGTCTATGAACTGATATAAGCAACCCAGAAGTCCTTTACCGCGGACACGGCTATTCGAATAGATGATGTTAACCCTGCAGGGGTGTACTTCTTCATACATGTTTCCACCACTTAGCGTCTGCACACGACATGTGCTCGGCAGACTTCAAGCGAAAGCCGACGTGGGTGTAGACCACGACCTACCTAAACACTCAAGTCTCTAGTCCAGGTTTATCGCCTATTCGGGTTCCATCCATGAGGAGATCCGGCCGGAGTTTCGCTCACAGCCCCAAACGATGTGAACAGGGTTCCGTGACACCAAACGGGCGCCCGGTATACCCGGCCACGTGCCTACCGCATCACAGCCCACCCCTACGGTCAGCGCTGTCCACGGCCTCCAGCATACTACAAACACCAGAAACTACTTGCAACTCCTGGACAGAGGACAAGGGTGAATAAGAAGTCGAGCGGGGTCATATTTCAGGGCCCAATGTATGGTAGTAGCTGAATCATGGATCACAAACACAGAACTCAGTTCCTGAGGACGGCTTCAATGAGACAACCCACCATGTACTCCTACATGGCCTCTCACCGCTACCTTTACCAAATCGTGTTCACACACTTAGCTCACACACCGTAGGACATGTTCACACACCTCTGATTCATCCCCGATGAATCAGACCTGACTCAACTCTAAGCAGTAGCAGGCATGACAAACAAACATGAATGAGTAGGCACAACAGGGCTCAAACAACTCCTACTCATACTAGTGGGTTTCATCTATTTACTGTGGCAATGACAGGTCATGCAAAGGATAAAGGGGTTCAGCTACCGCAACAAGTAACAGATGAATCGGTGTTGTCCTAATGCAGTAAAAGAGAGCAGGAGCGAGAGAGTGGGATTGTATCGGAATGAACAAGGGGGTTTTGCTTGCCTGGCACTTCTGAAGATAACATTGAGTCTTCATCAGTGTCAACGATCACATCATCGGTATCACATCTATCGAGAGGGGACAAATACCGGCAACACAGAAGGGAACACAATCAATGCAATGCACAATATGATGCATGAATGTGACATGGCAATATGATGTGATTTGAGCTAATGCACCTAGCTATGATTTAAATGAAGTTGGTTTGAATACAAGATTCAAATTCAAACTCCATATGTGATTATTCAAATGCCATTTAATTGATTTGTGCTAAACAGCAGCTATAAGTTGTTCTAACATGCATGAAAATGGTACAGATGGATTCCTTGAATTTTTCTGATAATTTTTCATATATAAATTATTTAATTTGGAGTTAAGGTTGAATTTCTATGAATTTTAGAAGTTTATACAATTTTCGGGAATTTTCTGAATAATAATAAATCCAGAAATGATTTATGGCGTCAGCACCACGTCACTGTGACGTCAGCAGAGTCAACTGGGCGCCCCAGGTCAAACCTGACCAGTGGGACCCACTAGTCAGTGACCCAGTCAACTAACCAAGTTAGTTAGCCCTAACTAACTGGATTGGGCCCACTGGTCAGTGACTAACCTAAATATGATTAGCCCTAACTAACTTAGTTAGCCGAGCGGGGCCCGCATGTCAGTGGCTCACCTAATTAACTAAGTTAATTAACACTAACTAACCTAACACTAATTAAGCAGGCGCCTGGGCCCACACGTCAGGGGAGGTCAAACCCCGGGCCGATCAGGTCAAACCTGTCGGCGACATGTCGCCGGCGACGACAGTAGCGGCGGGGCGGCTCGGAATTGCGATACAGGGAACCATTCTAGGCGCCGCTGGGCTCTACGGGAAGCTGGCGATCCCGCGCATCCAACAGTGCAACCGGGGCGAGCTGGGGTGGCCGTAATCCTCGCCGGCGTCAAGCTCAGCGGCTGCCGGACCTCGGGCGTTGGCGGAAACGGTGCTACGGTGCACAACAGGGAGAACCCGTGGGTGCTGCAGGTTCACAGGAGCGTGGCGAGCACGTTGGTGATGCTCGGGCGAGCGGACGAGCTCAGGAGCATGGAGCTCGTCGGCCGTGGCGGCGGCGAGCTTCGGCGGAGGTGGGGAATGGAGCTAGAGCAAGAACGCGAGCAGGAGAGGAGGGGGAGTCGGTCCATGAGCTCACTGTGGTTGCAGAGCGCGTCTCGGTGGGCTCGGGGGCGACCTGGAGACGGAGAATCGGGCCGGCGATCTTCGATGCCCGTCGGTGAAGATGGCGCCGATGGCGTCACTGCAGGGCTCCTGGTGTTGCTTGGAGCGGTGGGGAGGAAGAGTAAGTCGAGGCAGAGCTTTGGGAGGCGTTGGGGAGGCGAGGCGGTGGTTGTGGCCGCGGCGAACGGCGTCGGTGGCGACGGGGCTCCGCTCGGTGGAAGAGAGAGGGAGCCAGAGAAGGGGGGAGAAGGCACGGGGGAGAGTGCGAGGCCTGGGAGGGTGCGTGGCGTCGCGGACGGGGTCCAGGGCGACGAGAGGAAGGCGGCAAGCAGGAGGTGGCCGGGGCATCGCCAGCGCTCGCCACCGGGCGGCTTCGGGGCGAGGGGAGGAAGACGACAGGGGGGGACGCCTGGTGGGCTGGGCCGCACAGGAGCTGGGCCGGCTGGGCTGAGAGGTGAGCGCCGGATAAGATTTCTCTCCTCTCTGCTTTTATTTCTATTTAATTCTGTTTTCTATTTTCTGTAGTTTGTTTTGATTTAGTTTTAGACACTAAATCATTTTAATAAATTCTGTAGGTTTTTATGTGGCTTGCTAAAATATATACAAAGCCACTCACAAACTTCCAGAATTATTTGGAGTCATATTTAATATATATTAAATATAAATCCAAAGCAAATAGTTATTGGATTAATTCAAATGGCCCAAAATAATTAACTCTGAGATACCAAAAATATTGTTTTGAGTTTTACCTCTTTGCAATATTTTCAAAGACTAAGAGGAACATTTTCTTGGACTTCTTTGAGAAGATTTTAATGTTGATCATTTTTAGAAGGTTTCTGAGGCTTTGAAAATCCCTCAATTCAAATTTCAGTTGAATTAAAACATGATGCTCACATGAGGTCTGGCCTAGTGCATAACAGGACCAGGGATGTGACAACTCACCCCCACTAAACAAAATCTCGTCCCGAGATTTAAGCGTAGGGTAAGGTGAAGGGGGGAACGCAAACTAGTACAATCTTCACGATCCAGGTTGCACTTCAATTGAACGTTGATTCGTTCACCATCATTGTCTCGAAGTCTTGCCTTGAGAACTCCAACTAACATGACAACGAGAGGAAAGGAAAGACCCTAAAAGAATCGTTCTTCTCGAAGGTCGAACAACTCAGGATTAACTCACGGATTGAGACATAGCAACATCTCTCGAGCTGAGAGACGAAGCACACATCCATAGGAATGGAGTGAAGCAGATGACAAAGGTTCACTAGGTAGACATCAATTTCACGCTTAAGAAGGTGGTAAACGATTGTCAACGTAGCGAGGAGTTGAGTTGCCATAATACCACAACGAGACACCTTAGGAACCATGACTCGTAGATATATCCCCTTAAGTGGCAAAAAGAATTACTTTTGATTCAGAGATCATTGAAACTCTTTAAACCAGCCTAAGGCAAAACTCGAGCGATCGTTTGGAGGAGGTCGGTAGAATGGCATACTCGGACTTGGATGATGTGGATTACCTTGTTGAAGACAACGTAATGGATGATTTTGTTTACCACCGGAAATGGAAGAGACCCATGGTAGAATGGCACAATGGCGGTGCAAGCTGGGAACAGAATGCAAATGCTGGGAATGATTCTGGTAACTGGGGAAGAACCCAACAATAGAGAGTGAATTCACTGTTTTGAGAAGGTCATAGCATTGTCGAGGAAACTGAGAGCACTATACAGTTGATGCCGACGATCAAACCTAGCACTTGCGCGTTCTCTCAAGAACTTGAGCATTTCCACAATCATCAAGGTTTTATCAACAACTGCGTCAAGGGTGCTGACAACACAACATACTACCATGATGAATAGCGATGGACGATGCAGATGCAAAGGAAGATAACACTTCCTCAGATTTCACCTTAGCGAGGCCAAGGGACGAAATCTGGATGATCGCCGAGAGACATTTAGCACTCCGCTTCTAATGTTCTCCTTGATGTGCTAGCGTAATCCACCCATAGATATGGTTTGATATCTAGAACATCAAGTAAAAAGGTCGGACTTTGGGAGCACAAAAATCCATAAGGAACAACTACTAGAATAAGTTCTACGAGATCCTTATGGGGAGGTGGCCAACTTCTCCAATCAAGGTTCTACAATATTAGGTCTCCCGGCGGGGTGTGTTGGCCACGACATCCACTTTACCAGTTATAGAGGGACCAATATTATAGTTCTTGGGGAAATGTTCCAACCATCATATCTGCCTGAGATTCAGATCTGGTTGGTGTCAGGATATTCCAGACTCATCGAGTCTAGGAAGAAAAATGAAAGTTTGCAACACAAATCGACGAGATGACATTGCAAGATTCTCGGGAAATGAATTACGATAGCAAGCTCCAAAACATGAGCTGGTTCTGCTACAACATGTGAACATGCTGTCCTAGACAAACATTATCACATGGTAGTCTTACAATAAAACACTACCGAGTTCAGGTGGGGAACCATAATCGAGGATATTGAAGTATTGTGCATGACCTAGGATTAGCACATCAACTCCTTTTCCTGAACAAATCAGTCAGTGGCTTGGTGTGCTAGGGACACATATAGAATGGAGGTTGCAAGTCTTCGAACCACAGAATACTTCGCACGTATGTATGACTGATTTGGGATGATTCCAAAGGAAACAACATTGACTTTCTCAAATCCACGGCGGCAACTTGCATCTAATGCACATGAACTGGAGGAAGTCACTTCTTACATCCGAACATATGCTTCATGAGCTAGCATGAAGAGATGCTTTCAAAAGTTTCCAACACTAGCTTAATGTTCAACAAAATCATGGAGGAGACAAGGATGTTGTCGATGGGCTCAACAACAATTCATCCAGGTTTCCATATAAAAGGAATTCCATAGTTAAGTGAACACAGTGATAGCATTGGTCAGACCCAAAAGATATAATGGTGTATGCTCGAGGGATCAACCACGAGTAAGACAACATTACGAATATCGTTGGTTCTGGTCTGATTGGATGATAGCCCATACTCCAATCAAAGGTTGGGTAAGATAATAGATCCAACAACTGATCACAGGGACCAATCGATGAAGATATCATCTTTCTTCAACACACACTACACAAGAATATCCCTTTGGAACGAACTAAGTCAGGCAAGCTTTTATCTTCCAACTCTCCAAGTTGTTGTCTAGCTTAACCAACTAGCTCAGGGGTATCCAACACGGATTCTTGGAGAAAGGGTGGTTCACAAGAAACCAACTTGATCACGAGCTCAACACAGCAGTCAGATGACAACCTGGTAATACTTCCGAGAAGATCTTCGGAAAATCACGAACCACCGGTATGTTACTAAGCTCGAGAACAATCTTGCTTTCCAGGGCAAGACGATATGATCAAATAAGCAAGGATTGGCACTATCCTAACTCACTGATCGGAGAGTGCACCAGAAATAAGGACTAGGTAGCACGAACAGTCTTAGAATGATGATTCAAGAACCAACACGCTAAGAATGAAATTATTGTCCTTTAACTACCAAGCAACGAGGTTGCTAGGAGTATTGATTTCACACCTCACGATTCACTTGTCGACATTCCGGTTACAATAACACAGGAACCGAGGAATGAACAATGATGGCAAGAAGTATCACTGTACCAAGAGTTCATAGGGTGGTGTGCAATTCCTATAACATTCCCGATATAAAGATGGTAATACTCCAAGGTAGAGCAGAACAAAAGCTGGATTAGCAATTTGATCTGCGAAGCACAACTTCTTTGACCCAATCCTGAATATGGAAGAGGTACTGGAGTTTGTTTCTCCTAGTCATTCCGCGATAGAATGGCTTGACGGACCACAAGAGTAATAGGTATCGATGAACGATTGCACGCATACTCTTGACTATCAATTGATAAACGAGGGTCAGAAGACAACTAAAGAGGGACAACTCAAAGGAACATACGATTTTCTGAGTTGTGGATGCATGTTTAGCATGTCGAACGAAGTTCAACATATTTCTTCCGGATAACCCATGCAGAAAGGTAGAACTGGCAGAGCCACAATATATAATGGAGAACTCATCAAGAATAATCCTGTTGTGATATTTCAGTTCAACGAGGAACTTCTGCCATAAGTAGTTCATGGTATTTGGAAGAAGAAGATACCACGGACTTCAAGGACTATCGCAAAGGTTACTAATATCCTAAAGGCACTAGCAATTACTATCAACATGAAGTAGGTAGAGTGAACCTCGGGTTCAAGAACCCAGGAATAGAATACCTACTCCTAAGTAGCATCACGGAATGCTTTCGAGAATAAAGGCCAGAATCATCACACTAAGACACAAATCATGGCCAGACCACTAGATGATCCCCTGAGACACCTAGGGCATAATAATAACTCCAACATAATTGTCAAGGCAATAGAATACCTCAACTGAACAATTAGTGTGATTGAGCTGGCACAAAGGAACATCGAAACCAGAGGGAAAGGATTTTGCAAGTGCATCAGACTATTTAGAAACCTGGGATGACTCGGACAGCATAACGGCTGTAAATGCTCAAAAGATTTGAGACATTCTACAAAATGGTGGCATAACCACTCAGAAGCACAATATCAAGGTTTCGAGATCATCAGTAACATACCGAAGTAGTAGTAACTGGACTGAGGCTTAAATCCAACAATCTTATAAGTCTACGGATTAGTAACACGTGATCCTGATAGAAAGAGAGAAAGCCTAGTTCTTAATCCCCGTAGAAGAGAAGATGATGACTCAGATCAGAAGGCATGAGGTATAAGGAGTAAAAAGAGCCTTACGTTCCATCCCACAATCAATTCCCTTATATAACTAAAGAATTTCTAGACTCAACTTCGACCAGTTTGGCTTGGTAATCCTACAGGCAGTCAAGCTCTGATACCAACGCTGTCAGGACCCCGACTCAATGCCACATCGATCTAGCATGTAACACCTCATATCACTTTGCGGCCTCACGCACGGTATTCCCACGGGTGTCGCCTTACCTTTGCCCGGGACCGTTTGCGCCTTTTGGCACACGTATATGATAGTGTCGCTAG